>NW_008824446.1:1717306-1723319 GCF_000699105.1 Pygoscelis adeliae
CGTTCCCACGGCCGGGAGACCCCAAGTCACTTGAGGATACCACCTTATGGGGACTTGAACCCCAATTTCCAGGGGCGAGCACCAATGCTCTTTACCTCGCGTAGGACGTCTCCTCACGACTTACAGGTATCCCCTTACTCCCTTACTCAATTATAACATACCTGGTCCGCTGATAATGGTCCTTGTCTGTCCCTGCGATGATCTGGGTGAGTGAGGAGTCCTCCCGAGAAATCTCGGGGGCGCCCAGAGGAGTCCCGTCCTCAGCAGGTCTCGCAGCCAGACAAAGAAGGTCCCATCTGGGGTGCCAAAACTGACGTGCGGAATCAAACTTCACAACCAAAAAGAGTTATAAAGCAGGTATGTTTATTACGGCGCCGGGTGCAAGGGGGGTAGCTCCTCCTAGCTTGCACACTGTATGTTGCATCAACTGTCCCTTATATGGTTCTGCAGTGTACATATTCATTACCATAGGCTGGGCTAGTAAAATTATTTTAATTATTTCTAAGAACCCATTATCATAGGCTCCCTCCTCCTGGCGCACGCGTACTGCCGTCTGGTGGTCGTCTGTTGGGGTCTTTTGGAGGAAGATTCACAGTCTTCTTCACCGGGTACCTTCACCTTTGGCCCAGAATGCTGAGTTGGCTGAGCTTCAGACTGCAAGGCTGGTTTCAACCAGATGGTCACTGAGTGTATACATTCAAGTTTCTGTTATCTACCCAATTTTTGTAACTTCTGCTAACAATAGGGTTACAGTGTCTTTGCCAAACATTCTATTATGCTTGCAACAGCATCTATGCTATCAGAGTTGCTAGCTACAATAGTTTATGCTAACAATTACCCATTTGTTCCCTAATTCAAACTTTTATAAACCAGTGGTATTTCTTGCTCTCGCATAACTCCAAAATTTGACAGTATCTGTGCAGAGAAACAAACTTAAAATGTATCAGTATAAAATTATCTGATGAACCTTTACTAAAGGGATATTCATTATCAGATTTTTGGGACTACGTTCTGTCAGTGTTTAAAACCTACAGAGAAACCCAGGAAGATCGCAGCAGATCAGTTGACACAGTGTTCACCAAGTAAGCACGCTTTCTGACTGGATGTTTGATCTTGACCGTATCTGTTCTTCATAATCCTCTACTCATAAGAAAAGTGCCTCTATTAATTTTTCATATCATAGAGAACACTGATGAAGGTCCAAGAGGTAAACAATCCACAAAATGCACATGCTGTCTAATTCCAGCTGTTCTTTTTCTACTCTCAGGAATGTGACTCATTGAAAAACTATTCAAAAAGACGGTAAGCCCTTATTGTTGCTGGAGGCGTGGGATTTGTATCTTCTTATCTCAGAGGAGGAGACTTTATTACTTCCTGCTTCCAAAGAAGAAAGGAGGTGAATTCAGTTGAGGGAACTCAATGATTTCAGCTGCTGAGTTGTATTCACATTGGTCACTTTTTTATTTCCATTACCAGATTAAAAGCAATAGCAAAGGTACTTGCTTTCATAAGTATCCCTCCAGCCAACAGAAAGCTTCCGAGATCCTCACTTGGAATATATTATATTCCTGTGTTAAGCACCTGTAGAGGGTGCTGCTTTGACCCTTCAGTAGCAGTGAGAACATTTAGGAAAACACTGCAGTGCTAATGGCCTATGTACGCTGCCAGGCTGTGCAGTTGTTCATATATGAAGATGTCTGGCTTACGAAAGACATTTCCTGTGAACAAATTCAAAGGCTACCGAATGCAATCATCGGTCTGCTACAAGAATATAAAAGGTATCAAAGGAAGAGGTAGCTAAAGAAGAGGGCTTCTTTTTTTCTTTTGAATAGCCTCTTATGAAGCATACCCCTTAAAAAGTACACGGTAGACCTTTTTACAGTGTCTGCCCTGTAAAATTTATGGCCACAGTTCTAGGCTCACAGAAGCATGAGTAAATGTGCTATTAACGGATGCCAGACTGCACTGTGAAATCTGCAGTCTGCACTGCAAAGTTTGCAGTTTTCAGTATGAACTTGGACACCTTTTAGGTCATGTGACCTCTTACAGACATGTAGCACCTCATGCGATAGCTTTTTTCATTATTTATTTATAGACATGGAGGAAGTGAAATAAATCTACAGTCCAGATAGACTGTAGATTTGTAGAGAAATTTGTAGAGAAACTGCCTAGAGTCTTTTTTCGAGAGAGAGCAAACCTTTCTGGAGTTTTGGAAGATAGGCTTAGTATGGAATCACGTTTTTATGATTGAATCAGCTGATACATGCTTTTCTACCTTGAGCTATTACTGCCAAGTAACCCAGAATTACTTATAACTCAAAGTAGGCCCAGCAATTTTGTCTTTCTTAATTATTTGAAACATGTACAATCTATATGCTTGACTCTCAGGACACACCTGATGACAAAAACTGGAGGAAGTAATTTGATTTACTATATCCAACAAAATGTTAATGGCTGTCTGAATTAGAAAGATTTTATTATGCCTTTTAAACTCATCTTCTCCAATTGTAGAAAGAAATCATACAAGACGGCATGTTTTCAAATTAAAAGATTTAAATGATAATGTAATCAGTGTCACATTTCTCTTTGTACTTAACATTATCATATACATTGGACTATGCTTTCTTCATGTAGTCAGTGAACCTCTGCCACAGTTTGTCTGCATCTAGCATGTATGTATAGTACTCTCCAGTTGAAAGTCTCTTGATATTTTCATGTTCACTTACAGCAGCACTTGTACAGAGGATATAACATTTCTCATTATACCAAAGTGAGATGAATTATGAATCTGGCTCTTCCCTAATGACATCTCATTCATCTGGTAGCCATGTTCACTTCTACACCTTTTCACAAAGGATGCTTTCCTTATAGCCATGAGGAAAAAATGTCTTTCTCAACCACAGTGAACTCATCTACTGAAAAAAATTGGTATTAATTGAATTATTGAGCTATAGCTTTAGTTTTCTTCCATACATTCTGTGATGATTACGAAGAGGTTTGCCATTTTTATTCAGAACAAAAATTTTAGAGCAAGTTCCTTGATTGTTTTTTTGTTAGCGGGCATTATAAGCAGCCACCACCTCCAGCAGCTCCTGGGGATTCCTTCTGCTCAGCCCAGAGACCCTTGTGTCTCTCTAGCTCAGGCCAATAGATGTGGCTGCGGCTTTCCCATTTGCAGGTTCAACCAATAGTGAGGGTAAGTCTGGCTTTACACTAAGCTGATGACTTCTATCTCCTTTTTATTACCCTGCTTGGAAAGTCTCACAGTGAAATGCAGACATGATAAACAGAAAGATTGCTCATTAATTCAGTAGGTGGCATTTTCCAAAACTTCCTGGTGTGCATTTTGACAGTCACAGAAAAGGAACTTGTTTCTAAGACTATCAATTGCCAAACTGTGTTTTATTCTTCTGAATTTAATAAATTCAATTGAGGCTGACAATATTTTTCACAAGTATATTTTAAATGTGAGTGATTTTCAGTTATTTTGTCTTCATTTTGTAGAACCAGAGAGATGCATGGCTTTTCAGTGTTTAAGGGTGTTTATGTTTGCATTTATTTACCTTTTTTGTTGTTTGTTTTTAGGTGCAGTACTGATAAATTACTAATCTTGGATGTTGTGCTACTGTACAATGTAATAAAAAAACATTTCTAAAAGCACAGGAATCTCTTTTGATCACTTAAGTGCAATAGGATGACAACCCATTGTACCTTATTTCCTCCTGACATTAATCCAGGAGTCCTGTGATAGATTCCCCACCACCACCTTTGAGAGTATAAGGGATAGTTAAGTTTTAGTTTGAAATGTGTATTTGACAAGAAGTATGTGATCTTCCCAAATTCTCCGTGGTTTTGCTTTTCCCTCCAATGGTTGCTAATTCCTAGTTCTGAGTCATCCGTCCAAACTGGCCTTGCAGTATGTTTAGCTTCTGTAATGACTCATCATGGATTTGATGTAGGTAAGGAAACTGCAGCTGGCAGGTTAGAGCAGTTCATGTCTCAAAACCATATATGAATAAAGTGCAAGTGAGCTTTGATAGTTCAAGTATATCTTTAATTTGACTTTCAGAGAACCCTAGATGCCCCCATATGTAATATAAAATGGAATCATTGCAGTAGTTAAACTGACCTGAATAGACTTTAATCTTTTTTTTTTTTACTTGCAGACCTTTGGTGGTTCTTTTTTTTTTTTTTCAGTGGGGTGTGGAATCCTGTGGTGGAAGTATCACAGTCATGTGTTGCTTTGGTTACCTTTTAGAGGTTCCCTGAGAGGCAGTCCACAGGACCCATGGTTGAAAACCACTGATACAGAGTCCTCTGAGTAGAGAAATTAGGAATGGATAAAAATGTGTTTAGTTGAATTGAAATACAACTTTGAAATTTCATTTTTGTTTTCTTAAGCTTAAATCTTATATTTATATATATAGTTTGATTGATATATCGTTCTAACCTTTGTTTTGTCACTTCTTGTTAATGAATTGAACTTCTGCTGTATTCTGAGTATTTTCTAGTCAGTGTGACGAAGTACTTACTCTCTCCTGAGAAGGCTCAGATACCTAACTGCAGTTTCCTGTGTGTGCTGTTTTGTATTCTCAAATTGAAGTATCTGTAGAAGTTTGTATGGGAAGTACTCACTTCACTATCACTTTTGTGACTTTGAAAACACATACAAAAAAAGTATTGTGGAAGGAAAATATGTGTCAGGGGACTGGTTCTCCTGTAAACCTCAGCATGGTATTACTGGACAGTTACACTGAACCTCTGAATACTTTGAAGCCTGTCCCTTGAAAACTGAAAGGTACTCAATGGGTGTGCAGTACTCTGGAAGAATTTGTGGTTTGTCATTCATCTGAAGATATGATCAATCTCTTAATTCAATTCTGAAAGAGTTAAAAGCCTATCTTTGCTGTTCAAATTCAGTTGTGGAAAAATTGGGAACCAGTAGTAGAACACCTGCATTGTGTATTTGCACTTAGCAAAAGTAAGCCGTGTGATGTGAAAAAAACAAGCAAAACTAACTTCCTCCCTTTGAGAGCTGTAGGTTGTAGTAAAGCAGAGACATTTTTCAATATGAGCTCAGTTGCTTGATTTGTTAGAATTTGGGTAATTCATTAACCAGACTGTCATTCATCCAAGCATTTTATCTCTTTTTACTTCTGCAGTAGCCATAATCTTTATTTTTAAGTGACTTTGAAATGATTACTTAAGTATCAGGCTTAAGCAGGAAGATGCTGTTTTGGTGGCAGTAGGACTGGCAACAAATACCGGTGTTAGATCTTGGCACTTGTGTGTAGATCTTCAACCGTTCTTTGTAAAGCACCCGTAAAGTCTGTAAACGGGCTGTATTTTACAAATGTGAGAACTGGCACAGTAGTACCATGGATCGTTTTCTTAGTAACAATGGAGAGAGTGCTTTTTCCCTTCCGTCCTCTCCCAGTACGTTCCTTCCCAGTTGAGAAGATTGTTCCCATTTTTGGGTTGACCTTCAAATGTGCAACAAAACTGTTTGCTAACTGAAGCCTGCATAAAAAATCCTCTGGCCCAGAAAAAGAGGTGATATCTCTGAGGTTGTATATTAGGCTATCAGTAGAGTTATGAGTGACCTTCTTGTCATCCTAAAACTTTTGGTAGATTCTGATTCTTTTTCTAGTCTCTGAAGCTTAAAAACAAAATGAAGAAAGGTACTTTTACAAATGTTAATTTAAAAAAAAAAAAAAAGTGTTGACCAAAACCAAGAGTTATTAAAAAAACCCAAAATGTGTGTTTAGAGAAAAGATAATTCATTTTTCATCTGTAGGGAAGCACATGCACAAGAGCAGCATCTTGGTGAAAGCTTTTTTCTCTTATGCTATGAAGACTATTATTTTTCCTTTTTACATATATATGGCTAAGAGTTATAACTGTTAACTCAAGCATCTTTTACTTGTTCTAAGCACGTTTTCATTGCCTGTTAATCCTTGTTCTCAGATTACTGAAGGAGCTTTGTCTCTGTGTTATTGCAAGTTTATGTTCA
>NW_008824446.1:1723360-1728898 GCF_000699105.1 Pygoscelis adeliae
ACGTGATTGCTGAAGGAAAGTGAGAGTCAGTTGATTATTTTGTGGAAGAAAGTAATGATAATCCAAAAACTTGCTACGAATCGCAGTGTCCCCGATACTGCTTTTTAAAAAAAAATTTGATTAGATTAAGAATTAGACAATTTGAGCTGCTCAGGAAAATTCTGCCTGAATTATTTTTTCCAACAAAGAATACAGTTTCTGAAAAGTTGGAATTTTTCACTGAGTGCTGTGCCTTCATTGCTTACATGCTAAACCTTACTCAAGTTCTGTACTGACTTGGTATATACTACGCAGTGACTTCAATGTTGACATGTTAAATGAGAATCAAAATTAATATGCCCAGTAAGGCAAGGCTGACTGAAAGCATTTCCTTAAGATGGTTAAATAAAATAAAAACATTTCTACTCGATAGTAGAATTACATACTCACTACTGATCTTTTTCTAAAAAAAAAAAAAAAAAAAAAGAATTTGAAATTCCTGTATAAAAAAGAAAAATGTCGTAACTTCTTGTTTTGAAATACTACTTTCTCACCACATTCAAGATGAAAACAAGCAATGAGAATAATGTTTGATAGATGCCTTGCATATTTCTGTGCACAGTGAAATGTTTACCACAAAGCAAAGCAATTTGAAAAGGCAGAGCAGAGAGAGTACTTAGTACTTTTGTTGTAAATAGTTGTAAGATAAAATGCTGGACTAATCAAGCCTGTGTCAAACATACAAGGCCAAAGCTAACGAGTACATCACATACAAGACTACAGCTAACATCATGAGAGACAGATAAGTACTAGCAGAAACTGGAGGAGGACAACCAAAACTGTGGCAAATGGCAGTGATGAGCCAATTTGTGACCATATAAGGAGAAGGGCCCAAAGGTTCAAGAAAAATTCACACTCTGGTAAGCCCTTACACTGCTGTCTTTGGAGAGTTATGAGTAGCTTGCATATGCAAAGAAATACTTTCCAAGCTTTTGCATGCTTATAGAACTGGAGCTTTACTAGATTTACTCTTTGCTAATTGTAATCCTTGTCATTTTATTAACATATCAGAAGAAACTCTTCCTGTCATGTTTTCTGAAGCTACTTCTCTTTTCTTGTTTCATTACATTAAACAAAAAAAATCTTGCAAGCTAGACTTGTCATATCTTGCAGAACCCTTCATAAATGCAAGAAAGCCAAGCCTCGTACTCACTGTATCAAACCACTTGAATATTTTTAGGCCTGCACCTTTATGTATAATTTATGAATACTTTTGAAAGATAGTCCCATAGACACGGCATACTGTACCACTTGCATGAATAGTGAATTCTGCTTTAGGGAAGAATGGTACTAATTTGGATGTGATGATGTTAAAAATATCCAGCACAGCAGCATAAAGAATATTTATTGATTATATAATTGCATTCTTTGCTGTAAGTGGTCTATCAAATACAGAGTAAGGAATGAAACTGTAGCATTAAGAAAAAGTTCAGAGTAGTTTTTTTGGGTTATGAAATTCTAATAATGCAAGGGCTGGCAAATAATGTGTGTACCATCATAAAAAATAAAGCCTGGCTTTAAATGCTTAAAATGGAAGCTTGAATAGTCAACTGTCAAAACTATTGTAAACTTTCATGACTTGTCTGCTATAAAAATTGGAGGGAAGGGGGAGAGAGAAAGGGAAGTTTTCCAGTGTTTATGTGGCACGTAAGAACTACAGACAGAAGACTTTTCTCTAATTGTGTCAAGTTAGTGGCTGCTATTGGAATAAAAACAGCAAGCTGCTTAAAATAAGTATTTCTTAAGTTTGTCCATTTGTTTGCACTAAGATTACTTTTTTAAAAAAGAATTTTTTTGGATGGAGATACAATGTGGAATAAAGGAGGCTTAATTTGTATACTCCTGCTGTTTGTGGATAAGAAAGATATTTCATGAATTTTGGAGTTTTCAGACCAAATGTTCTGAGAGCCTACTTAGAGAACACAGTGGTTATCCTAGTGTAAACTTATGCAATGCAACTACTCTTAGTTAAGCATGCCAGTTAGGTAGAAAGTTCTCTTAGATGGAAAGGTGCAAGAAAAAATCTGTTCTAATGAATTGTGTGACATTCTCACCTGCCAGATAAGATAGAGCAATATACTTGCATGCACTGTTTACACAGGAGGTAGAATGAACAATAATCCAAATAGAGAATAATTAGGAGGAACTTTGCTTAAATAGGACAAGGTAAAGAGCCTGGGCCAGTGAATGCTGTTCCTCAACTTAACAAAATATATTAACATGCTGTTTCTGATGTTCTTCTTTCTTGTAGCTAGCATGACATGAAGTATCTAAACAACAGTAGAAGTTTTATTGCATTTTTGAAATACATATGTTTTACTTAAACTGTAATTGAGAGGAACTTTCAGGTTCCTAACAGAATTGAGAAAGAGCCATCTACAAAAAAGGTGGTAGTTTAGTGGGTAGAGCACTCTGCCGAGTTTAGACCAGCAACTGAGTTTTGAATCTGAGCTTTCTAATAACAAGTGATCTAGCTAGCATTTGGCAAAGTTTGAAGTCTCATTTGGTTTTATACGGTAGGACATGCATTATATTTGGATTTGGAAACATTGTGAAAGTTGGTCTTCGTGTGTAATTTAGAAAAAATGAAAACTTCCTGAATAAACTGCAGAAATTATGTCATCCATTATGGAATATTTTTTTTTAACTTTTCACAATATCAGAGCTCAGAAGTGTAGGATGTTGAATTACTTACAGGCTATACTGTCTAAGGTATGAATGAAGGGTGCTGTTTCAGCTTTAACCTCAGAGTTATTTGTCTCTTTTCTGTATAAAACTAAATTGTTCATCAAAGCTCTCATTTCCTCTTCAAAGTGGTCACGTGAACTTAGAGGTACCGTCTACCCCAAGGTCTCAAGGGAGTATTTTTGCTTAATAGAATCCACAGGAATGCATCCTCTCCCCTCTCCCTCTCCCTGCTGTGCAGCAGCCACAGTGGTTCTTGTCAATAGGCAAGGCGAGTCAGGGATCTTTCTGGATGACTGGCTTCCATTCTGCTTGAACCTTGTTCCTCTTGCTTCGGATTCTCTTCTTTTCATTCTGTCTCTTCTTTCCTCACTTACAAGCCGGAATCTGACAAGAGTACCTCGTGCCAGCACATGCAAACAGATTCCTCTTTCAAGTCCTGCAGTTTGATGTTATGCAAATTTTCCTTTGTGGGTGGGAACCTTGCCGTTTCTTCATTTCTCCCAGTGTTGAATTTCAGCTGTGCTTCCTGCTGTGGACACATGTATTGATATTAGCTGCTCATATAATCTTGGAGAAAACAGGGTCTTCACAAAGGGCCAGATCATTAGCTTCCTTAACCTGTTGGTCTGCAGGGATCACAAACTCTACTATTAAGCTACTTTTTCCTCTGTTGGGTCCAGGCTTATGAAAATACATGAGTCTTCTCCTTTTCACCCAAAGGAGAGTTGTCTGCCCTGTCCCTAGGGAGAATCACAAATTTCACTTCCTGCTATGTCATACCAATGCTACAAAAAAAAAAACCACCAAACCCCAAAAAACACCAAAAAATCTTTGGACTTGAGTATGTATGCATTAAGTTAGGCAGCAATCTTTGCCTTCTTTTCAGCCTTTCTCTTGAATGATATTGCTCAAAAAACAGTATGCTCTATGGATTTTCATACTTTGTCTAATCTAGCAAGCTGGTTGCAGTGACATTTAAAAATCACTAAGTATGTTATAAATTAGTGACCTGAAAAAAATGACACTAGAAAATGTCATAAAGCATCAGGAAAAATGTAAATATTTAAGGTGACTAGCTTAAACTTAATGAAAGGTTTAAGCTTAACCTATGGGGAAATCAGTAACTTCACACTTAAATATCATTTTATTGTTTATTCAGTAAAAAAAGTGAATAATGGAGATGGGATTGGTACTTACGAATAACCACATCAGGCTACTGTATTTGGGTGAAATTTTAAATATACTTTTTTGTTCAATGCATTTTGTTTTAATATTTTGCATTTTTGCTGCATTCTAAGAGCTATAATCAGTAAATATTTAATAAAAATTACATATGAAAAATAATGATACATTTAAGAAAATGTGGAAAAGTTAACTGGAAAGCAGAGAGTCTGCTTGATGCTGTTTATATAATTTCCTGTATGGTAGTGTTGTCTGTTGTCTCCTTATACACCCTGCAGATGTAAAATGTGCATTGACTTGAAAAAACTCTTAGCTACAGATTAAAAATAAATTTGTGGATTACCTACTTTTCCTTCCTATTTTTCCTGCAGAAAGATTACTGATTAAGAGAAAGGTAGAGCTCTACAAGTAAAAAAAAAAAAAAAAAAAAAGCTATTTGCTATCATTTAAGGTTGGTTCTATTGAATTTGACCCAAGGTCCATCTGGAGACACCTGAGGAAAGGCACCTGAACATGTTATACGATATGCTACTTTCCCAAATACTTCCTTGTTCTGCAACAGTTTATGTTCCAGGGACTTACTGAGCCAGATGCAGAATCTTTGTATTTAAAAATAGTTATCTTATATCCCTGCTTGCATTTGTGGAAACTTGTGGCATCTGCACCATCTGATGGCATGGAGTCCCACAACCTAGCTTTGACTTACAAAGGTTTACCACTTTTTAGTTGTTTTGAGTGTATTCCCTGCTGGTGTCATTTGATGCCTCTAGATCTTCTGTGAGAAGAGACAATGAGCAGTGAGTCCCCCCTATCTGTCCTTTTTATGCCGTTCATGGTTTTTAGATCTCTGGTCATGTTCCCTTAGTTCCCCTCCCTTGGCTTAAGTTACTAAATTGTTTCTCATACAGAAACTGTTCCATGCCTTTTCTAATGCTGTTATATTTTTTGAGATTGGGCTTGGGAAACCAAGACTGCACAGTATTCAAGATAATAATACATGATAGGGTTGTAATGATGTTCTCTGTGTTGTTCATTATTGCTTTTTTAGTAATTCCAAAGAGTTTGTTTCTTTGAGCACTGTGGAGCACTGAGATTCTGATTCTGAATGGTGTTGGTCAGCTCTGAACTTATTTTGTATGTGAAGTTAGAATTGCAGCATTTTGCATTTTTGGTATTGAGTTTCATCTGCCATTTTAAAATCTGATTCCTCAATCTTGTGAAGTTCTTATGTCATTCTCCACAGCCTATCTTCATCTGCACTACCCTGGGAAGCTTAGTATCATCAGCAAACTTTGTTACTTCATTTTTCTCATCTCTTTTTCACTTCTGTTTTAATTCAGTGAAGAGGTTAAACAGATACGACCCCAGAGAACTGTACTGGTGGTTTCTTTTAGTGTGAAAATTGACAATTTACTCTTTGTCTTCCTACCTTTAGGCAATTATTTAGTCATACAAAGCTTCCTCCTCCTTTTGCTGCTCTGAAGTCTTGGGTGGGAAAGGGAGTGGGACGTCAGTGGGAGCTTTTGGAAACACATGTAAATTATATGAACTAGATCCTGCTTATGTGCATGATTTTTTCCTTCTGTCAAGAAACTGTCTTAGATCATTCAGCAGAACTTTCCTTTTAAA
>NW_008824446.1:1728912-1734118 GCF_000699105.1 Pygoscelis adeliae
ATATTATGTTTATCCATGTCCCTTAAATTTCTTATAGTTTCTACGAATTTGTCCATCAAACAGATTGAGCTGGTATTGCACTGTCCTCCTCAGTATTTCACTGCTCTCGGTACTCCCATGTGGTCATTTAGCTTTTTGAAACTTTAAAGGCATTCCAGTTTCTTCTGTCTTATTTCTTAGTCACCTGGTGTTCATGCAGAAGCATGTGTACTACTGTTTGTTTTTCTGAACCTGTTCGAATATAATTTTATTTGTTCTATTTTCCTGTTTTGACTCTTGTTAACCTCTGCTTTAGCTTTTAATAAAAAAAAATTTTTTTTTTTTAAACCATTGTGTTCTTTGGCACTTGTGGGCTTCACCCTGCTCCTCGTTTGAAAAACTGGCATCTGACCTTGATTTCAATAGGCTGCAGTTCCTTTATATGTTAAGTTAGTTCTGTTCTTCCTGAATAGACACTCTTTGTTCCAGAAGCAGCACTAGTTTCTGAAGATCCTTCCTTCTTACTCCTTTATCTGTGACACATTTTAAATTTTGAGGACATCATTTAGCCTTGATCAGATGATCCTGCTGTTTGGTCACATTCACGTATTTATTTTTTAATTTGTGACTGGTAGTACTGTGTGCTTGTGCCAGGGAATTAATTTAGAATATAGTTCGTTTTGAATCTGGTTACAAATATACTTTATAGTTTGCAGTGTAGACTACAAATATCCTTGACATCAGTGTATTTGAACAGAGCTCAAGAACTTCTACTGGTAGCAGTAGAAGAATGTTATTTAAAATAATTTCTTTGAGATATGTATTCTGCTGGTATTTAGAATTTTTATGCTGAGCTGTTGCATAAGCCTTCTGGAGTTTGTAATACATGGCTGTGCAACCTACTGATGAACAGTAGAACCAGGGAAAAATGTAGGTTGTGGTGAAGGCATGTTGTTTGGAAATACCTGTTGTGTTTTGATAAAAAGACAGATTTTGCAGTGACTTGCAATATTACTGATCTTAATAGTATCTGAAGAAAATTAATAGATGTTGGGTTCTTACAGGGTCTTTATCTGTTGTTTTTGTATTCTCACATTCTGAAAATTGCTATTACTCAATCTATGCTCGTTGCAAATTGCATAAGTAGCACACTGCAGCCTTAGTCATAGTAAAAGATAATAGTTACAGTGTGTGCTCTACTGAAGTAGAGAAATTGAAAAAGCAGAAATAGAAATTAATGATGATATTAGAATTGCCATGAAGAGTCTTTGGAAGCCTTATGTCTTCTAGAAGTCTGTTTCTGAGTATTATATGCTACCTCATTGTGGGAGAATTCTCGTATCTGGATGATTATCTGTTTATGATGTGTATAAAATTATTCATGTAAAACCTTTGCAGAACATACATTTCCTGGTGTTGGAAGAATATTTATTATGGATTTGTGTATATGTAAGTCTCCTTTTGTACGGGGGGGGAAAAGGAAAACCATTAGGTGTCCTATAAAAGGAAATCTTCATAGTATTTATCCAAAGAGATTTTTATGTAAAATGAGCATTAATTGTGGATAGAAAATTAATATATATTATATATAAGTATCTATATATATCTATAATATACATATAAATCGCACTACGTGGAAGCACTGTGTAAGGAGAAAAGACATCTTTTCATTCTGATGATGTTCCAAAGCACCCAGATTGTGGTTCTCGCTGTTTTCCGTGCTGTTTTCTGAATCTTTTAGTTAGAGCAAGCCATGGCATGGATGGATGTGAGTTCCTCCTCATGCTTTTTCCTCCAGTTTGAGAAAGATTCACTCACACCTAATTAATCCCAAAAGACTGGTAAGCTTTAGTTTTCTCTTTGTGTTCATAAGTTAGCTCAAAATTAATGACTTAGTAGTTGCCCACCTTTTCTTTGATCTATAGATCTCTGTCTTCTCTTAGACCTTCTACATGAAGTCTTGCACTATTAAAAGGGAAGGAATATGTTGCTTATCTCCCCCGACTCCTCAAGAGAGTTGGTCAGTCTTATATGTACCATTGATGTTGGGTAAGATTTCAAGCATCATTCATGCCTGAACTGTGCGATTCAAATTGTTTTTCCCTGCAGTGTTAGATTGGAAGATCTGGTTCTTTTTCTCACCTTAAAAATTACACCTGTTTCCTCCTGCATTATTGCAACCCATGAAGAAGACTCGTGGAACAGGCAGGTCGCTTGTTTTGATATTACATCCTTCATAAATAGTGATGAACTGGGGATCAATATAGGAAAAAAGGGAACTCTTGCAAGGTAAACTTGCAAAATTGCTTGAAATGTATTCTAAAGATGGACTTTCTTTGGAGACAATCTTCTCAATTTAGTAACTCAGGAAGAACTTCGACTAGTGTAGTAGATAGAGGGTGCTTTTTGAGATATTTTAGGTCTTACTGTTGGTTTAGCTCCCAAATGTACCTAAATTGTAGTTTTCTGTTGTGGTTTATTTGGTTCAGCTGCCGTCATAAATTTATTGCATATTATTTAGCTGACTAAACAGACTTGTAGACAGAGGCTTGAATTCCCGAAATAAAATAAATGGGAGATGAACAAAGGTTGGAAAACCCCAAATAAGTTTATCAAAATCATTGTTGGTTATTTAGAAGGTAAATTCTGATTTAAAAAAATGGCTTTAGAGTCTTATATTTGCCCATGCAGTGCTTCTTTTCAGTCATGGCAGTCTTCGGATCCTGTTATATTGATTGTTTGTTCCCCCGCCTCAATTTGAAAATCTCTAAGACTAGAATATTTTTCCGCCGTCTTCACTAATGTTTTATGTCTTTTGTTTTTAATGACTTAGAGAGCTAAAATGAACAAAATCATTCCACTGATATGTCAGTTTTTCTACTGAAAACCATTTTTCTTCAATTGTTTCAACTTTTAGACTCATATAATTTCACAGATTGGAAAATATTTATTACAGATTACAGGTGGGATTTGTTTGATTCTGCTATTCAATGAATATTTGTATGAAGAGATGATTGGGCTAATGAGACTGAAACATGCATTCTATTTAAATCAGTTGATTTAGCTTTAAAATACATTAAAGTGGTAGGAAAGCATGGTCATTTAGATCTACTGTTCTTTCATAATAAAGTTACATTTTATACAATAAAGAATATTAAGGCTTATTATGAATGTTACCAAAGACGGTGTGTGAGGTTTGCTTGAATGCATTATTGTTAGCCACTCTGTATTTGAAGGCCAAGTGATATTTGTAAGTAACATAAAAACTATTCACATGAAGAAAAGTATTTTTTTTATGTTGGAAGGAACTCGGAGTCATTGGAAGACGTTTGATTAGTATTCATGGCATAAAAGGAAGTTATTTTCAGGGTAAAGGAATTTGTGAAAAGATAATTGGTTAGACCAACATTCTCATTAACCTAATTTGCATTAAATGTGCTACTGTGAATTGTAGTTATTGCTTTTCCATTTGAAACGCATGCTTTGTTAACTTATTTAAAGAGCCTAGTTAAACTGTAGTTTAAGTCGTACCCTTTAATTCAGCAATACAATGTCAAACTGAGGATCTGTTATTACCATCTTTTGTGAGTGTGGAGAATCATAAACCAGTTCTTGATGCCAGTGGATTCTCCTGATGAAGTAGGTTTGTTTAGCTGCTTTACATCTGGTCATTCTCAGATACTGAAAGCATTCAACTAATCCTTTAGTTTAATTTTACTCCTTTAGAAGAGCAGAGGAAACTCTTTAATTCCTCTGTGACACAGCATGAGAAATAACTGAAGGATTCTTGGGGATATCGGAAGAAAATACACCTTTGTTCTAATAGTATGAAGAATTTTAGGATCACTTGTTTTAATTATTTTTCAATAAAACTTCTTTACATATGTAACTAAATTGAGCCTTTAAAATATGAGCTGTTAAAACATAAATTAATCTGCACATTTTCATACCCATTTTAAAATCGTGAGACTGAAGAATGAATTTGGATTTCTTTAATTTTCAGCATTTAGTTATTACTTATTAGCAGTATTCTAGATATTTTGAAACAGGGATTTATTTACTGTTGTGCTGTGTGCAATGAAGAGGAAGGCACCTTTGTCAGCAGTGAGTCAACTGTGAGTGCTCAAGTTAAGTATTTGCATCTGCAGATAGATACATAAAGACAGGATCTTATTTTTCTGTACTGCTGAGCGTACCTAACCATCATGGAACCTGGTGTTTGTGAATTATATGAACTAAACATTTATAAAATTAGGTGGCTTCTTAGATACCAAAATGTTAATTTTGGTGCTTAGTTTTAATTATTTGCACTTGTACTGTTTGACACTGGTTGTTTTCAGAATAGTAGTATCCGGAGGCAAGAATGTAAACCAAAGCCTAGCTGATCAGGCAAGGTTGTATGTCAGCCCAGTTATGCTGAACAATGTTGGATAAACCTAAGGAAAACAGGGGGATGCAAATTCAAACTGGACATGGTAATGGTCATAAATATCTATATAAATACTCAGCTGAGAAGGTCACTTTCTTGCTGGAATGGTTCTGAAGATGACGATGATGGACGTGCCAGGTACACAGTGTGATTAATATATGACTACATTGCATACACGAAATGCAGTTTAGATATTAAAAAAAAAAGCCACGGCCAATAAATTTTACATTCCAGCTGGGAGATGGTTAGGTCTCCCTTTTTTTATTGTTTGGCAAAGAAATATGCCAATTACTATGCCATTTTGCTGCTTATTCATTTTGTTTGCAAAATAGAAGCTGGCTGATGGTTGCAGTATTGAGTAAAATTGCTGAAAGGCTGAACTCCCCTATGTTTTGGGACAGGCAGATAATGGAAAAGAAGCCAATTCTGGGACAGCACATTATATGTTCAGAACTACAGGCCAGTCAGTCTCACCTGTGTGCCTGGGAAGATCATGGAACAGATCCTCCTGGAAGCTATGCTAAGGCACGTGGAGGACAGGGAGGTGATTCGAGACAGCCAGCATGGCTTCACCAAGGGCAAGTCCTGCCTGCCTGACCTAGTGGCCTTCTAGGATGGAGTGACTACATCAGTGGACATGGGAAGGGCTACAGATGTCGTCTGTCTGGACCTCTGTAAGGCCTTTGACACAGTCCCCCACAACATCCTTCTCTCTAAACTGGAGAGGTATGGATTTGATGGGTGGACTGTCCAGTGGGTGAGGAATTGGTTAGATGGTCGCATCCAGAGGGTAGTGGT
>NW_008824446.1:1734551-1753856 GCF_000699105.1 Pygoscelis adeliae
ATGTCCCTGCCCATGGCAGGGGGGTTGGACTAGATGACCTTTAGAGGTCCCTTCCAACCCAAACTGTTCTATGATTCTACGATTCTATTTTGTATGCAGGATTAAGGGCATGATTCAGGAATTGTCAAAGTTATGAATGGCAGTTAGGATATCGAGAGCCAAATGGAAGTTAGATGCTCAGTTGTTGGTAATGCCATTGAAAACTTCCTCCAGCGCATTCATTCTCTATTAGAGGTTGGGAAAGAATGAACTGTCGCTTCTCAACTTACTACTGGACTAAATCCTAGTGAATTATAGGTGATCTGGAATTCTTGGGATCAAATTTCATCTCCTTCATGCAATAATTCAGTAGTTGTTTTTTTTTCCAATAGAGCTCCTGAAACACCTATTTGTTCTCGAACTGCATGGTCTAAGAAGGCATATGTCCTATACTCTGCATCAGCAACATCTTCGCTTTCTGTTACTCTAGACCTTTGGCCATCATCTTGCAACCCTAATCATTTGTGTTTCCTCTATCACAGACCTTACTAATTTTTTTGTGTTCCTGGAATTCTTGTGTGTTTATTCAGTGAATAAATTTATATGACTGTCTTTCGCAACCCAGCATGGTACTGCAATAGAAATACCACATCTAAAACAAAATAATAGCCCAAGCCCCTCTATAGTAAGAGGAAGTTCCTACTGTCTTGGAGGAATGTGGTAGGAGCTTAGAAGATCCTGTAAGTAAGGTTACATATGTAGCTTAATTAGCCCTATTTAAGGTTTCTTTTAATTCAGTCTCTTAAGCATATGAATTGGAGTTTGGGGTTCAGTGCCTTTTTTTGATGACGTGCTGGAGTAGGACTAGTTTAAGGGAGAGAAAGTCTGGAGAATTTAGCTACCAGTCAACAAGAAGTCTTTACTTGGCCTGTACAAACTGATTTTAAGGACACTTATAATCCATTTTAAGAGAGATTTGCATGTTGGTAAGAGGTGGTCTATCTACAGCACATTCAAAGCTGTTCGTTAAAAATGCACTCTGTGAATACTCTACATGTTCCTAGTATGTTGTCCAAATCGGACTTTTCAATTAAAGTCTTGCTTGTTGACATGACATGTAGCACCTCCTAATTCAGTTCTGAATTTGTTGCGCCTTTTTCAGTACTGTTTTGCAAATAAGAGATTAAAAGATCTTTCTATAGAACTTTGGCTGAAAGAAGATTAATACTGTGAATGCAAGCAGCATTAAAATTAAATGCAAATTTGTTGAAGATGTGACGTTTATTGATTGAATTTACTTCTGTAGGGTTGGGAACTTTGGAGAAAGTTTGTTTGTTTTTGTTTTTTAAATATATTTTTTTATTTGGTTTTTGTAGGAGATTCCTTTACACAGTTCCGATTTGCTGACGAGAAGGAATGGGATAGAGAAAGCATATGCCATAAGCAGGTAAGAGAATTATCATTCAAATGAGTTTATGTGGATAATCACCTGGCACAGAGTACCTAGGCAGTTGTGCTTTCAGCAACAAATTGTTTAATACAATAATAGCATTCTTTATTCTGTATATCTTTATTAATTTGTATCTGATGCTGGAGGCTCTTGGGTCTTGTCCTTTTTTATTTCTATTGAATACTGATCAAAGCAGCGGGCTAGGTTTTTAAGTAACGTTGGAAGAAAAGAACAAGCAAATCCATCCAATAAAGGGAAAATAAGGGCCTCTCACTTTGCTTTACTGACATATTAAATCAGCCTTCCTTTTTCAGCTGTGTTCAAGAGAAAATAGTTTAGTAAAATGACTATAACAAAAACCTATATGAGTATATTCATATATTTGACTATGAAGCTTGTTTTAGTTCTTTCAAATTAACAGTTCATATCCTCTGGTTGAAATTTCACCAGAGTGAAATGGTGAAATGACTATGGGACCAACTAGGTTTTAGATTATTTGTATGTGGATTCTTTATGCTGGAATAAAAAGGGGCAAAGCAATAGGAGTCTGCTCTTTTCTGTATCAGGATACTGGAAAGTGTCTTAATCTCTGCAGCTGTCTTCCTCACATAAGTCACCTAAATTACTGTAAGATAAATGCTTTTGGCTTCCAAGCTTTTCTTAGAATTGCAGCAAAACTGTGCTTGAGTGTTTCTTGAAACATACATATGTATTCAAATTTTAAAAGTTTGCTATTTATTTCTTAAAATATTGACAATAATTATTCCCTGGGAAGTGATATTTAAAGGTACATTAAAGTTGCAAAGTCAAATTAAACTGAGGAAATAAAACCAAGTGCAGCATTTGTTTAAACCATCATATGTTTGTTCAGTGGGATACAGTCTTTCAATGACTGTGTATTTTTTTTCTTATGAGTCCCTCCCACTCCTAGTGTGCAGGATGTCAGTATCCAGAATATTAATTTCTTCATAATTTCCTCATACACTTGTCATTATAGCATTTAGGTGATTTGGACACATTCATTAATTTCATAGAATCATAGAATCATAGTATAGTTTGGGTTGGAAGGGACCTTTAAAGGTCATCTAGTCCAACCCCCCTGCCATGGGCAGGGACATCTTCAACTAAATCAGGTTGCTCAGAGCCCCGTCCAACCTGACCTGGAATGTTTCCAGGGAATTTCTGAATAGCTAAAGCCATTGTGAGCAGAGTGAAGTTGCATGTTGCCAGTGGATTTCACAAATATTCTTCTGGCTGCCAGTGAGGAGACTGCACAGTTCTGGAGCTGGTCCTACGCTCTCGCTCATTGTGAAGTGTGCTGTGGTGGGCACGTTCTTCTGCCTCTGTCCCTACCAAACTGTAGTCATTCGTCCTGCCCCATCCAAATTTGTTGTTTCAAACTGTTTCCTGTCTTTCATTGTTCTTATGTCAGTTTGAAATCGTTTACTGCACTAGTCACCATTACGCTTCCTTTGATCTCTTATTTTAGTCCAGAATCCTGGCCCAGATGGTTTCATAGCTTTATCTAATTTTTCACATTGTCTCTGGTCTTCAGCCTGTTACCTCCTTTTTGTTTCTTGCCCATCTTTCTTTTCCCTGAAAGCTGGATCCGGGTCTAATTTTCATCCTAGATCCACTTTGCCAAATTCCTTGCCTTTGCCTCTTAGCTCACCTGTTTCTAGTTCTTTGTCTGTCTATACGTTATGTTCAAGATTAGAGAATTGTAAACTGAACTGAAGTGATTACGATGCAACAAAATAAAGCAGAAAAGGCATAAAAATAGTTGCAGAATGACGAGATATTTCCCATACCCTGTTATTTGTAGAAAGCAATGGCAAAGCATCGGTTTCACATATGGACTAGAAATGTAACAATGACATCAACAATGACAAATTTTCAGTTTATTAAGAATATTATCATTCATTGTTACAAAAAGTATATCTGGATTTGCTTTATTGTATACTGATAAAATGCAATAAAAATGTTTCAGAACACAGTCTGCAATTTAAAAATCAAACAGCTAATAGTAATTTGGATTTTTCAGTAAAAAATCACAATTCCAGCAACAAAGTATGCCTCTACTTATTTTCTTGAACAAATAACTACATGTGCCATGAAGTGTTTATAATTTATTAAATACTGCTTTGATCCCTTTGTTTGTTTTTTATTCAAACACCACTTTTAGTGAAATCTCTACTTGGATACTGAATTCCTTCTTCCATTATGTTATTTCTCCAAATTCCTCTTTTCCTTCATCCTCAGCCTTTCCTCCTCTTCCCTGTCTCCATTTTCACCTTCATTTGCAATGTTCATTCACATTAATCTTTTTGCAAGTGTACTTAGCCCTTCCCAAAAGCACTTAATTGTTATTCAATGATATGTGACTTTTTACAATTTTTTATGTTACCAAATTCATACGATTTCCTTGTCCTTTGCAAATGTGCAGAAGCCATATTTGATCTTCAGTATCTCTCAAAAGAACTGGGTTTTCTGAAGTTCTAGTTCATTGCTGGGCAACAAGAATTGCTTGTTGAAGACTTTCTGAGGTTTCTTGTGGCAGTGAATCATCTTTGATAGTGATCACTAATCCATTGTAAAATAAAGTTGTTAGTAAAGAAGAAAAATTCTAACCATCAGATATTTGTTTGGTCCTTTTACTCTCATTACTGGATACCAGAAGCAGAATTTGGATACAAGAACCTGTTAAACCAACTGCATTGTTTCTTTTTTTAATTTATTTTAATTTTGTAAACATGCTATCAGAACACACACTGTCTTTGATGTTCATTCTTGCTGTGTGTGCAGGTGTCAAAAGCCATCCTGTTGACTGGCTTTTGGGAGCAGTGTGAATTCCTTTGATAAATCTCTTACGATATGGCACAAAACACTCTCTCCTAATTTATGAGTACTTGGACTTCTAAATGTCTGTGTTAGTCTATACCATACTGAGAGGGACAAATTTTTGTCTCTAAGCTGGATTTAGAAGCAGCTTCTCTGCTTCCATGAAAATGAGAGTATAGACTGAACTAGCATTTTGTTGTCAGATTTTAAAATTTGTGATGGATATCAAATTATTTTCATCGATGGTGAACGTGCTCAGAATGTTCTGCTGTACTGTGAGCTCAAAATCTGTTTAAGTCTACCAAAGTCCAGGTAGACTGACCAACATCAAATATTGCTGGTCCGTTTTGTGTAAATTTGTTTTTAATAGTTTACAGCCAAAAAAAAAAAGGGGTCAAGAGAAAAGGAAAGACGTTAATAAGTGACAGTTCCACCTTTTAAGCAGTTAGGCAGCAGTAGAGTATCTTTCTTGAATATCTTGAATATCATTTTAGAGGTGTATGTAACTATAGTTTGTTGCTTTTGTAAGCATCGAAACAACGTTTTAAAAGACAGGGAAGTATAAAAAGGGCCACGTTGTTTAGGCACTAAAAACAGTAGAGCTACACACAAACTACATGGTTTGATTGCTTAGAAAATAGTAGCAACTCATTAAAGAATGGCAATTCCCTCTGCATAGAAAGCTTCACAGATTAAAAGATGTTTGAGTTGGAAAAGCCTCTTATGACATTGACAACTTGCAGAACTATTTCCTACTTTGGATTTTCAAGGCATTGCCTAAGGAGCATTCCATTTATACCTTGTTTTTAAACCTTTAAGTGATTATTTGCATTGTAGGTGTTTATATGGTAATTTAGCCAAACTGCTTTGTACACGTGTAATTTAGAACTACGAATTCCTGTGTTTCATTAGATTGTTCCTCACATTCCTTGAATGTGTGGAACAGGGGAATGTAATAGATTAAAGTCATTATTAGTTCTTTTTTTTTTTTTAATACAAGCGTACTGTGTGTTGAATTATATTTCAGTTATCTGCACTTTCTGTTGACTGCCAGTCCTTGGTCCAGGCCCTTCAGGAATTGCCTCTACATCTGAGGTTGAATGTAGCTGCTGAACTTCTGCAGGTAACACTGTGAATTTTCACAAGAAAATGCAAATATTTGAAGTGAAACAATCTATGCAAGAATGATTACTTTAAACTTGGTCTTCGAACATAAGTAGAATGTATTTTATAAGTAAATACATTTCTTGAGACTGGCATGTCAAATGGCATGTAATGCAGGATACCCGTCTATCAGCACTTTTTATGCTTTGTTGGCTTTAAACAAAATGCTTTGATGTGCAGCACATTAGATTTGAAACCAGGTATCGGAGTGTTTGACATGGAATGATCGCACTGCTTTTGTATTTGCTTCTCTTGTTAGCAGCTGTTAAAAGCTTGCACCAAAATTTTGAAAGTGCTTTCACATTCTTTCCTGTTAATTATTTTAATTGTGATTTACTCTGCTACATAGCTAATATCAACATATATTTTTTTTCCATGAATCAAACTTACATCTGTGTTAGAACAGGTAGAACTGTCAATCGAACAGGTGAAGAAAATGGCATTTATGCTCTTGTGGGGGAAAAAAAAAAGCAACCGAATATTAGGAAAAAATGTTTCTTCAGGCTGTGAAGAAGAAAATATTCATGTAAGGGCAAAAGAACCAATGAGACTTAAATATAAAAACAAAATTCTTAAAAAAAAATCCATCTGCTCAAGCAAGGAAAAAGAAACATGACCCTTACAGAAGAAATTTTACTTCTGTTTGGAGTTGCATGAAGTGCTTCTGTGACTGCAGAACTATGCCCTTTCTTTAGGGAGCTCAAATATGTCTGCAGATGTGATGTCTAAGGGAATCTGCAAATGTTACTTTTAAATACAATTTTCTTTTTAAGAGTTCTAGTCACAGTCTTTAACTTTTACCAGGGTTATAAAGACATTTAATCTTTGTCCTGTCATTCTGACCAGTGGTGTGGTCATCAGATATGCTGCAGTGTTATTAACACCAGGGCATCCTGATAAAAGCAGAATCTGTGTTCCATGGTGAAATAATGAGTTGCCATTTCTTGTTTCACTCTTTGATAATGTTTTGTAATTTGGTTTCATTTTTCAAAACATACAGCTATATACTATAACTTTTGCTAAATGATTTTCAGCGACCTGTAGTATGGTTTGCTTTCAAGACTGGAATTTTGGAGGGAAGGCCTAACATGGGATAATGTTTCTAGCCAAATTCTGACTTCGCTCATTCCAAAATTCAGAGTATTGGTGGGGTTTCATTACAGAAGAATTAAAGAAAAGTAACTCTCCGGGAAGTGTTTGTGAAACAATGGAACTTGCTGATTTAGCATACAATCTCATATTCTGTAATGAGGGGTAAAAGGAGTGTATTTTGTAGTTGCTTCTGTAAAAGTACCATCACGATAACTTTTAGTTTACTTCTGAATTCATTTCTGCTGAAATTCATTGTACCTTCTTAAGTGATCAAATGTAGGAAGCATGAATTACAATCCAAATTAGATAAAATAGTAAAAATGGAGTTAATCATTAGAAAGACTAAAGTCCTTTCTTGTACTCTTAGGCATCAACACCTGTAGAGCTCCCACAGATGAAATCTAAAATTATTGAAGATGGCAAGAGGAGAGAGCTTTTGTTCCGACAGACTCTGGCTCAAAGTGAAACAGTGTTGGTCTCCCATCCCACTGGTGATTCTGTTGCTCCATCAGAGCCTGGAAGTAAAAATGGTCCTGGGGCAAGTACAGCAGAACCATTTCAGAGAGCCCAACCACAATCAAAGCAAGAGACTGACCATTTGGATGAAGAACTAGATCTTCTCCTAAATCTAGATGCTCCCCTTGATACAGAAAACAGGCCTGTGTCAGGTTCATTACCCTACAACATATCAACTGAGAAAGATTTGAAAATGGATTGTAAGGAAACCGGTAAGATTTCTCTTCTCCCCAGCATGCCCTTATTTAATTTCCATTGCTCTCGGTTTTGATGACGTTTTTGAACTCTTGATTAGGCAGTCAACAGTACTGCTGTCATCATCTCTGTCATACTGCATTTCATTTATCTGGGGCTATGTTCTGACCCATTTGTTCCTTTTCAATTTTAACTCCCCACTGAACTAAAGTTTCACCATTGTCAGTTCATTTTAAGCATTAAGAGAAATTCTTCTGCAGAACAGCATTGGTCTTATGATTCAGCAAAACTGTAAATTAAAGAAAAAAATTAATGGACTGCTAGAGAATTTTAGTGAGAGGAAGATAAAATAAAGTTTTTACATAGCATTATCAGCCCTTGGTTCAGTGTGCTAGTAGTATACAGAAGAATTGACAGCTATTTCTGGTGGTTTGTTATAAATGATATTTTCACACTTTACCAGCGTTGATTTTACAAAATTAAGTTGAGGATGGAAACAAAATATATACAAAAATTTTCATATTTCAGAAAAATTGGCAAACCGTTCCTTTTGTTTGCATTCCTAGAAGTTATACTACTGTTTGTTAGTTTCGATGGAGGTGGTTTGCTTCTCCTCCCCAGTCCACAATGCTGGAAAAGAATTTTTAGCATCTCTGATTTTTTGTGAATGATTTTCTCGCTGTCTTAAAAATTAAGTTCAAGATGTGGTGACATCTTACATGTTCAACCAGTACAGCAAGCCTTGTTACTGAAGACAATCTTGAAATGCTCTTTCATTGCAGTGGTATGTCATGCTTTCCACTCCAAAGCAAAGTGTAAATCCCTTAAGAAAACAATGCCATCAGAATATGGAATCATATCATGCTGTAATAATCATGCAGGGCCATCTGCTGTTGGGGCCTCCTGCTCCGTTCCTACATTAAAGTAAACTCTGCCTTGGACAGGATTTGAACAGATCTCAGTAGGGGGATCACTTACGTCTGCTGCAGACCAGGCCTTGCCCCCTTTGAATCAGATGGAAGCCACATTGCTCTGGTTGAGCCTATTAAGCTGCCCTTTTCTTTTTTTTTATTGTTGCTACTATTTTTGGAATATGACTCGCTATTCTTCAAGAAAGAGAGATTGTGTTTAAATTGAGTCAGTTGTGTATTAAAAAACAAAATGATCTGGGACAAGGAGCTGGTATGGAATTCTTTCCAGATTTTCAAGTCTGTTCTTTTCACTTTTCTAGACCCTTTAAAACTAGATATGCCTGAAGAGAAGAGTACAGCATCACCGCAACAGCAAAGTACATCTAAAAATGTTACTGAGGAAGAGCTTGAAGATTGGCTGGACAGCATGATTTCCTGAAGCTCAAATTTTCTTATGTGATTAATTGAATATAGTAAACATTAAGTAGAAAGTTGAATCTTCCTTTATCTCCTTGTTACTTCTTTATCTGTTTCACTTTGTGCAGTATGCCAAATGCCTGGTTTTCTTTGCTGGCACCTAAAATTCTGTGCAACCAAAATTCACTTAGATGTGATTGAAAATTGTCTAAGACTAATATTCTTAGAAAGGTCTAAAATTTGTGATGAAATTAGCATTGCCTTTGCTAAAGATGCAGGCGACAGCACACTAAGAGAAGTTATTTCAGCTTGTACTTGCTCTGTGCAGTCCTTACAATAAAGCTATGAATGAACAATGAATACATGTGTTTTTAGTCACCACCCTCACGCCACATCTCCATATTGTAGAAAAATGAGAAAGAAGACAGCAAAGGTAATATTTGGTTTATAATACTTTATTGCAGTGGGCACTTTTTATTAGAAGAAAAAAAACCGCATAATCCTAGCAGCTTCTACTTGCAGGTGACCATAGAGCGTTGTTTTATTTTGGCCTAAGATTTAAATTGTATTCATTTTGATACAGTGTATGTCTTTTAACAGCAGCATCTAATAAGCTGTTATTGAAGGTAGTATATAAACAAACTTCAAGTGCAATTTCATACAGAAAGACAGAAAAGCAATACAGTTAATGGATCTGTTCATCTAGAACACTAACAAATAAAAAGTTTGCATAGCTATGTCTACAGAGGTTTTAAGGCACTTAATGTTTCAAGGTTGACGAAGTGTTTGAAAATGTTTTCTTTTTAACTGCTTAAAGCTTTTCAAGCTGTATCTTAATACATTCACTAGCACATACTGGGCGGAAAAACTGGACAGCAGTTAGTTAAAATATTTTTTCTGAGGCATGGCCTCTGATGTTCAAGTTCTTAAATGTCAAATGTTGTGCAATTAAGACACCTTTTAGCCCTTTCAGCTGTACTGCCAAACACTAGGTTAATGATGTGGTTAAAAAGTTGTTATCATTTCAGACCGTGTTTGAACCGGAAGGCTTAAGTTTATCTGGCATAGTTTTCTCTTTTCTAATTAAAATTCCAACAAAAGACCTGTTTCATATGTGGTAGGTACAAAAAGCCTATGAAATAGTGTCAAATTTTATGTATGTCTTGAAGTTTAAAGACATTTAAAGCAAATACAAGCTATGAAGTTACACCATGAAAAGAAAAGGTTTTTTGTATACTGGATCTTAACAGTTCATGAATAAATTAATTTATTTTGTGATATCAGCCAAGTTGATCCTCATACTGTTTCCGGAAGCAGTCCCCTGCTGGGAAAAAATCCCAACATCTTTCTTGGTACATCTTCCACACAAATGACTCCTGAAAATGATAGAGCATTTATTTTAACAGACACCTTGCAGTTAGCGCTCTGGATAAACTTTTAACAATAAACAGGTACTGTGCCTATTACCATGGAGTAGAACCGTGAAGACATTGAAACTCAAAGATTGTAACTCAAGAACATTTATAAAAGTATTATTCTGTACTTCTCTTGATTCAGTATTACTGAAATTTAAGCTCTATTAGAAAAACTGTGTAAGTGTAAATTAATCAGTCTAGTTATATCAGAGTAAACCTGTACACAATCTGTATATATAAAATGTGTTTTAGTTTGCTTGGAAAACATTGAAGTGTAAGGTACTTCGGTAGTGTTTGCATAACAGCTTCTTATTTTGAGATAAGAGATCATTAAATCCTATTTATTTTCTTACTTATTTACATTTAGGGCCTAGCAACGCTAAACATACATACACACATCCATATACCTATCTATATATACATATATATGGATTTAGACTATATATATAGTAGCTTAACTATTTAATCTTTTGGGAATAAACTACAGCTAGTATATTTCAGGGTTTCATTTGAGAGATAAGATGACAGTAAGATTACTAGTAACTGACTTCTGACAGAGTTCAGTGCTGGGTAGAGCACACTGCTGCAGCCCACCCCCTCCCTTTTTTTTAACCTTTCCTTTTCTTTCACTTGTAGAAGACTCTTGGGGAGGGTGGCATCATCTCCACTCCTTGGTGGTACATCAGTTCCACCTGGTGGTACATAGCTACAAGGCTGGAGAAGATAAAAACGTTGAAAGAGAATCTTAAGAAAAAAAAACCTGTTTCATTTTCTACTCACCTGGCCAGTATGCTCAGTTTCATCCTTGTTAATGAGATACATTAAAAAGAACCTGAAACAAGCACATGAAGCAGGTATTAGTGCGGAAAACATAACATCTCTGCGTAACCTTTCCTAGACTGGGGTATGTGAGGGAGATTATGCCAACTGGCAAAGTAATGATATTGCTAGGCATCTAAAGTGCTTATGTCAAAGGAGAAATTTCTATCCTCCAGCACTTCTCCTGTGGAAGTGCTAACAGGTGTAAAATCTGTAGAAGTGGAAAAATGTGGTTTAGCATTTTCTTCATTTCAATGCTAGGAGAAATGCCTGAATTAGGCATATGCCAACTCCTGTACACACACGCTCCAACATCTCACCTTGGAAGAAGTTACTATGGCTACTGTGCAAGAAGTTAGAAGTGTGGCAAATACTCAGCTGCACCAAGATTTCCAAACACTCATGCCATACAGCTTATAAGCTGAGCCTATCTGTCTCAGATACCTGTGCTCACTGAAACATAAAGCGCTTGAACGAATTAGGAAGGCTGTTCTAACATTGTACTAACAATGGTCTGTTTATATGTAACACAACTCTTGGTTAGCCACTTTTGATGCCGTGCATTTGGAATTAAACCTGGTATGTGCTTTCATTGTAAAGAAAGGAATGTATACTGACTTTAACATTCGTCTAATTACGGGGCAACCTGGTTAGAAAGATTGTTCGCTATATATTCTCATATTAAGGAAATGGCCATTTTTAATTTACTGTGAATTACAGGTTCCCATGTACCAATTAAGCAATTCAATATAGTAAGAAAAGCTGGGAGGTTGTAGACTGGTAAAAGTATGGATGTTAATGGGAATTTGCCTCACAAAAGTAACGTGCATTGATTTTGCAGTGTCAGTTGCTATGCAAGGAATAATGCAGCCTCCACTCCCTTCCCCTCCCCCTTTTTTTTTTTTTTTTTTTTTTTTAATTTAAGAAGTTCAGATGCAGTATTCCAAAGCCAGACTTCTATAAGATACCACCAGTTCATCTCCTTTGGTTCTGCTGGCACAATGTTCATATAATTATCATTGTTGTATGAGTAACTAATGCCACCAAATTAACTTTTTAAATATCCTCTTTGATCTGCTCTGTATTTACTAATGAAAGTAAAGATCACTGTCTTGGGAGTCTGGGCAATAGTCTAAACACATACAACTCCTGATTGCTTCGAGGTTTCGGAAAGCTGCACTATCACTAAAGAACTATAGCATCAGACTCGTACATTATTTTTTGTAGCTTATCTTTCAGGAATCTTCTAGAAATGCCCTTTTTTTGTTCATTTGTTTGTTTTGATGTTTGTGTTTTCTTTTTGTCAAATTGAGGCTAATTTTCAATGGGTCTCATCAATGTTACCAAACCCGCAGAAGTCACAATCAAAACTTCCAAACTAAAGCAACTTATTCAACTGTTGTTCCCTATCATTCCACATATCTGGGTTTCCTTCCAGAGGAATAAGGAGTTGGTGCGCCTTCAGGTCTCATTCCACTAAGGTAGCTCATGTGTAAGGTAAGCACTTTAAAGATAGCCAGCAGTGTGGAGTAGAGGAGGAGAGACCAGAAAGGAATGGAGATATTCCTCAGTTCTACAGAATTCTGTCTTAGGATTGTCAGCAATGCGTGCACCTAAATTACTCTGGAGCTGAAAGGTTCTTCATCGTAATTCCAGTAGTAAAATATACTTACAGATAGTTTGCCAAGTTGTGTTCTTGCAAAGTATGTGTTTCAAAGCCATGTGGGGTTGTGTCAAAATAGTCATTGCCGATTCCACAAATAAAACACTTGGTCTGGAAACACAAGTTGTGGTTACAAATGAATTTTAGCTCAAAGACACTACCTTAACTGGTAACAATCTAGATGAACAAGAGTAATGAAAAATGTAGTGTGCTTACTCATACCTCCATATCTTCTCTCACTTGTTCTTGCTGGTCTCTTAATTCACCAAAAGCATCAATAATCAGACCTATTTCAAATGGAAAAGTAGCAACACTTCAGTACTTAGCAATATTCATGTCTGAATGACAAGCAATGTCTGTCAGACATCCTCCGCTGTCTTTAGAGTTCAGCGTACTTATGTCTAGGCTGAACAATTCAAGTTACAATCTGTTGATTTCCACACATCTAACATTTGTTTACACTGCACTCCTAGCAGTAAGAATTTCTCTTACATAGAAGTACAATCTTGAGAGTGGACAGCCTTTTCTGTACTTATATTTTGGTCAATTTAAGCTTCCATAATCTCATATCTTTTGTTCCCATGAAAGAATTTAATTTTCATTCTCCTTCTCATGGAACCCTTGTATATCCCAACTTTTGTTCAACAACAACGACAACTTAGCTCTCACAGGCCCCCCAGCCAGTGTGTGATACTGCTTCATATTTGAAGCATTATTCCTCCACTTCCAACATATTAAGAATAAAGTTGGATCATTTTGGGGACTATGACATTCATAACTTTTTCTCAGGATAGATGTATTACGTTTGTTCTTTGCCACCACATTGCTATAAACCGGTGTTTTTTCCTAACAGCCTTGGGTCAGTTTATACAATGAGTGTTGAATACTGACAGTCATTGAAGAGAGGTCTCGTTCTCTGTAAACCACAACTGCAAACCAATTAAAACTGCAAATCATCCTCTAAAGAAGGGAGGAAATGGGTATGTGGCCATGGTGACTTTCTCCATGTCATTTCCCCTTTCCAAGGGGAAGGTCTCCATTCCCCAGCCAGCTGTGGTGGTTCCAAACTAAAGGTGTGAAGAGTGTCTACAGGAAGGCTCTCCAAGTTTAAATGGTTATTATAGGAAGAACAGTGGTCCTGCACAAGCTGCGTCACAGCTGGATAGTTGTCAAGGTGTTCATAAACACTGTAACGCAGGTAAGTTATGTTTCTTGTGCTTTGTTTTTGTGTAGTATTGGGACAATGCATTATTTATGAATTGCATATAAAATTATTACTTTCAGAATTGATGATTGTATCGGCTCAGAAGTAAGTCTTTATAGCAATACTGCTAAATTTACCTCAAACACAAATATGGTTTAAATACATTGCAGAACTTAAGTAAACTAAATTCTAACAGTCTGTATCTAAGGTAAGTGATGGTACCTTGAATAATGGCCAGTAGGATAACAATGACAAAGAAGAAAAATGTGATGTCAAACACAATTCGATACATTTCATAAGGGTCTCCAGCAGGATCCTCAATTTCATCTCCAATGCCACCACCAGCTCTTACACCCACATACATGTGGAACAGGTAACACTAAAAAAGAGAGTGGAAAATTACAGATCTATTTACCATGAATGATTGGGTTTTTTTCTTTTTTTTAAAATTATTCTGCTCTGCTAATTCTCTTCACAAGTTATAGTAACAAAGAACACATAATATCATTCCTCATGTATCACACACTCTGCACCAAAAACCTGTTATTGTCTTAACTATTGTGATTACATCTTCAAGTACACTTACTAAGAGGGGGAGTCAGCATTGGCTGTTACCCTCTCCTCACTCCCTAGGTCTTACTCACAGACTAAGACCATGTGGGGGGCATAGTTCTTGTATTTGTTACTGTATTCAACTATATTCTACCCCTTGTATTAATTCCTAAGATTCTAGCTTGCTCTGAGTAAGCAGAGGAGATCTTTTAAAGTCTTGTAATGGAGTTTAGAAATGTTGGCAAATATTGCCATAAAATCAATAGTGACATATTCACAACAGGTAGATCTGTCTGTGTTTAGGTGGTTTCTGGATAATTTCATTTTGCAATAGTAGACGTCTGGTTTAGTATATTGTAAATTATTTATGATCTGGGAAACGGTGTTCAGTTTGATGCAGAAGAAATCACTTTACAAAAACGTTGCTGTGTGTCATATCTTCATGGAAAAATCTTTTAAAATCTGAATATTTAAGCTATGTAAGTATATTAGAATGGAATCTTCTGCTGGAGTGATACGCTACTGATGTTCCTGTATGAATCAGCTACAGAATCTTGTAAACCATCTTCAGTCACACGATGTGGGTTAAAAACAATAGAAATCTCTAAGCCCAGCCAGTGTTCTGAAGTCACATTAGACAGCAATGCTGGTGTAAAATAATCAGCATAAAACCTGACAAATCTGGTCTTTCATAAGCAAACACTAAACAGAACTATAGATCCATTTTTATAATGCAACTTTACTGTTGACGTAAGATGCTGGTACTAGTTTAATCAGACTCAAAAATGTAACTTGGAATTGATTTACCTCACTTGGTAGAGTGGTTTAAAATGTAATATAGTTTCATTATTCCAATTACTCCTATATCTATTTTATGACCAGACTATTGTATCCAGCTCGCAGAGGGACCAGTTAAATAATACTGCTTGGGCAGTTTTCATAATTTCTATCATTTGCACATCTGACTTGCAGTAAGTGTTTGAAAGAAAGTTCAAGAATGGGGAAGATCATTTTGTGAAGTCTATGACACACCTCTGTTCTGAGGTGTGTTATTCTGTCTTTGGTATAACAGGGCAGAGTGACTATTCCATAGAAGAAATGAGCTGGCCACAAACTCAGAACATTACATTTTTAATACCTGAATTTGAGCTGTTTTCTGTATACAGTAAGAAAATCAAATCCTCTTCATACCATAATATGTATCTGTAGAGTATCTTTTAATATGACATAAATAACATTCTGTGGCAACAGGTGGAAATCAGAAGGGAAATTAGTAGCATTAGATTGCCACCCATAATAAGTTTTAATTTCCCCCTTCTCTACTCACCCTTAACTTCTTACTTCATGACTAAATTACTAATTGCAAGCAGTTTGGAGCCGGCTTTTATAAATAGTGCTAATAACATTGTATATTTCATATAACCTAAATAAGGATAGGAAGAGCTTGCACACTTGCAAGCATTGGGAACAAATTGGGTTGGTTTGTGCTGTGACAACATAGCTTCCTTTTGCAGGGCTGACCAGTTTGTCATGAAATTTCTTCCATATACTTTAAGGGTTTGCCATCTTCACACGTAAAAGAGCTGCAGCAAATCATATACCACAGTATTTAGGAGAAAAATCCAGAATATCTTCCTATATTGGTGAGTGCCAGCTATCTACTATTGAGTTTAGACCACTAGAGAATGCAGAGGGAATTTCAAGACCATTCACATTTTCAAAATGACATATAGCAAGAAGAGACCCATGGATTTAACAACAAAAACATTCCTCCTTGCTTATCATTTTATCTTAAGTATCCATTTGAAAAAATTGGGATAAAATTTGAAGCATGCTAGTGATGTTTTAGTTACCGTCATCATGTCATCACATTTCATGTCTGGTTCATCTTCGTCTTCACTTTTGTTGTAGAATTTGCGGAAGAAGTTGAATGCCACAACAGTGTAGAGATAAACTACTACAGCGAGGAGTCCTACAGTAAGAACAAGCTGTGTATGGAGACATGACATGAAAGTAGGTTTCAGTTTCATTCTGTCAGAAGAGGTATGCTAGCTCAGTGTATTGCCTTAAGTATTGAAAATATATCATGTTGTACCTTTCCCAATAGGAAAACTAAAGATAGCCATTATGATAGCTTTGAGGTCTCCCTATTGCTTGGATCAGCGTAGAGGTGTTACTTTACCCTGCTTTACTTTTATTTCACGTGAAAATCAAAAGGAAAAACAGTATCAAGAAACTGAAGTTGTTTCCATCTTTCTGAGCTATATGCATACAAACTATATATCACTGAAGCAATGTTTCCACTCTTTAATTTAAAAATTAAATTCTAGTAACTTGAAAAACTGGATGTACAGTGAAAGTTAAATGATAAAAAATAAACCCCTTTAGTTAGTTTGATAAATAATTTCAGCTGGGACTTATTATGACTTATCATAGTCTACTTTCTGTTCCGAAGCTGGTTAGCAAAGACATTGATAAAATGGATAGAAAATTTTTTAGATAACAAAAGAGTAAGTAATTTCCAGGTCCTGCATTTAAGCAAATAAAATCCTTAGGTGAAAAATTTTAGCTGTTAATGAGACTAGATTATATTGTTTGTTGGAGTTGGCATTAGAAGATGCAGCTCTGGAGAGGAGTTACTGAATGCTATATATTTTAAAAAGTGCAACAATTGGTATTACTCTTTTAAAAGAAATGTAAGAGTATTGAACAACGAGCTGATCATCAGTTTATCACTTTCTGCAGATCTGTAAGTAAGATCCCAAAGTGAACATTTCAATTGAAAAATCTGCAGCTGTCTTTAAGTGTTCGTATCTACTAGCAAGAAAAGCAACAGGATTAGCAAAACTAATCTTCACTTGTTAAGAATGTATACTAAAAGCTATGGTCTTGAGTTGAAACAGTTTTGCCAATTATGCTCAGTTTTGAGTATTACATTTAGAAAAATCTCATGAAGAAAATATATCAATCATTAAATTAAAAGTAATATGACTTTGGTCATCCTGGAAGAAAATGAAGGGGATAAAAACAGAGATTTAATTTGTTTGTGTGATGATACTGAAAACATTCTCATATGTACTATTTTAGAAACGTTTCCTGGTAAGGGAAGAAATTTCCATTGGTCAATTTCTGCTGAAAGAAAGGATTAAGCAAACACAAGGGATATATCAGTTAAGCTAAGGGGATATTCTTATTCCTCTTCCAAAATGTTATGTGGTTTAAAATGTTTTGACAAGACTTAACAGGGCATAAGAATGGGCTTAGAATATATGTTACTGCATTTGAGAAGGAATGGAATGTGTATGTTTGAAATTAAATTTTGGGGAAGTTCTGTTAGATTTCTAAATGTAAGTTAAAGAGTGTGTTAGTGAAAAGCTTGTTTTTGTTGGTATGCTAGCTAGGAACACAGAGCCTTTAGAGATCAGAGAATGATTCCCTGAATAAGTTTCAACAATTAGTTTTGGAAGTAGATTAATCTGATTTTTGTATGACAAAGTGGCATATAAATATATTCCACAGTGAAGAATGCCCACACCTGTAACCACATTCTTACTAGCTAAGTATTGAAATCCCAGTGCCCAGATCATTATTACTGCTGTAGCTAAGGAGAGATTGTGAATTCTTACTAGTTGTCACCAATTAGTTCATCACTGAGCATAGAGAAGGAGCTGGTTAGGTCATGATTAATATTCTTGTATTTTTCTAAAATGATGCATTTTTCTATTGTGTACAAAACTACTTCAGCTATCAGCACTCTGTGGGTATAGATTATTATAATTTCATAGGATTTAACGTGTATTAAATGTGCTGCAGAAGACACAACGGGATCTATTCTTTAATCCAATCATGATGAAAATGGATTGCATTCCAATATTTCCTAGGTACCACAAGATTTTTTCCAGTACTGTTACAAAACGCATTCATTTTCAAACCTTTGCCTGTAGCACTAACCTGTTTGCCATTGTGAGTGACTGAAGACAAAATGGTTCGCAACGTCTTGAAACCCATAGCAATATCCAGCAGATGAGCAGCAAAGAAGAAGTTGTTGTAGTGCCCAAGGATAGACATAGTTGTGTACCAAGCTAAGTATAAAAACGACTGCAGAGAAAGTGAAAAGTGGCAGAATGTTAGCAGGTGCTAATGTGCATTGTTGGATCCAGAATATAGCTTTCTTTTAGTCACTCAAGTTATGAAGTAAAGTAATACTGTCATGATCTGATTTGAATCACAGTCTGAACGTAATACCTCTACTTCACATATTCGACAAGACTGTCTTACTCTGTCTCTTACCATCTCCACTGTTCATTTAAGGAGTGTTTATTGCCTAGTTATGCTGATGAGACCTCTTTACATATTTAAATGCAGCCTTCAGCATATATGTTATTAACATCAAAATCCCCTACCTTAAAAGTGTTTTGGTTGGGGACCTTGTTACACAGTACTTTAAATTTTAATACTGATTCTGGAGGAGAGAAAACACATGGTATTACTCTTGAGACACTTCTGTTTAAGTCTCAGACCATGTCAGCCAGGACACCCGGAAAACCTAAGGCACATAATACAGCTTATTCTTTTAACAAGCAATGAACCTGAAGCCACTTTGACATGAAAGCTCTTATTGAAGAACAATCGCTCAGTGTGCTTTTAGTGCACAATGAATTTGTACATCTGTCCTGGTTTCGGCAGGGATAGAGTTAATTTCCTTCCTAGTAGCTGGTACAGTGCTGTGTTTTAGATTTAGGGTGAGAACAATGTTGATAACACACCGATGTTTTAGTTGTTGCTGAGTAGTGCTTACACTAGTCAAGGACTTTCCAGCTTCCCATGCTCTACTGACTGAGAAGGCTGGAGGTGCACAAGAAGCTGGGAGGGGGCACAGCCAGGACAGCTGACCCAAACTGGCCAACGGGATATTCCATTCCATGTGACGTCATGCTCAGTATATAAAGCTGGGGGAAGAAGAAGGAAGGGGGGGACGTTTGGAGTGGTGGCATTTGTCTTCCCAAGTAACCGTTACGCATGAGGGAGCCCTGCTTTCCTGGGGATGGCTGAACACCTGCCTGCCCATGGGAAGTAGTGAATGAATT
>NW_008824446.1:1753917-1756029 GCF_000699105.1 Pygoscelis adeliae
TGTTCACCCTTCCAATTCTCTCCCCCATCCCACTGCGGGGGGAGTGAGCGAGCGGCTGCGTGGTACTCAGTTGCCAACTGAGGTTAAACCACGACAACGTCTTCACTTGATTCACCTTGACCTTCTTGTTTGTTCGGGAATGCTGAAGAGGATGCAAAAAGAGGATTCACTAAAAAATGAATTTTAATATAAGCGTGGTCCTTTCAAAGGAGAAGGCATGAAAGCAAAGAATTAACCAACCATGTCAAACAGCTGATTCAAGAATAAAAAAGGATAACTTTCTGTAGACTGTGCTTGATTTTAGAAAAGACACCTTTGGTTGCTAGATTGATTTCTACAAAATTAAATGAATGTCCCGTTAAATTCCAAAATGCTGACATTGTATTAATGGTGAGGGGATGCAAATTGCCCTTTAGAATCAAAAAGAAAGTTCTAACATAAATTAAAGCAATTTGCTACAACACAAGACAAAAAAAAAATTAAAATGGCTCTGTAATGCAATATTATTTGTGTATGTTTGTTTAAAATAAAAGCAGATGGGGGAAGACATACAATCATGTTTAGAGTAAATCAAAGCATATTCTTCTAGGCTAACATACTCACATTATCAGTGAAAACAACTCCGAGCTTCCAAATGTGGTACTTCGTATCAATGGAGCTTAACCTAGGAAATACAAAATTTTTGAAATGCATCAATGTCAAAATTAAGTACTGAATTCTGTAAGCGTAAACAACAAACTAGTTTTGGCACTTCACATTTGTTTGCTGAAGGTGGTGACATACATTAGCTGTTTACTTTTTGAGTGATGTAGGTGCTTCATTTTTCAGAGAGTATTCATTAACTCTGAGCACCCATACACAGTTTCTAAACCATTGGAACTGGTGGAACAATTTCAGTAGAAGTGATACTGCTGTATTCCAGACTTACAAAAATTAAAATGTGTGTTAAAAGTAGTGAAATGTGGAACCCGAACTGCTTGAATTCAAGAGATAAGTGTTCTGTCTAGTGTAAAACGTTGCCAAAATTACCAAGAGAAAAGGTAATGTCTTCTGCAAGATTCTAAGTATTTTATTAGCCATTAGATGACATATGAATGGAAATCCTTCTTCTTGTGTGCCTTAAGTATCGAGGAAACCAAAGTCTTTTAGGAGCCTAAATCATTTGGGACTTGGATACATTGAAACTCTCACCTTCACTGATGTATTAAGTCAGGAAAACATCTATGATTATTTTCTAGATACTAGAAATTTAGATATCTAGGCATCTAGACATTTGTTATCACTACTTTTTCTGTCCTTTGGTTTATAAACTAAGTCTGTTGTTACACTTAAAGAACTTCTAAATGCTGCATTGATTATTGTTTAAAATAAGAGTGCCCAACTATATTAGTCAGCATCAACTCATGTGATTTTTTTTCCTTTTATAACACAAGTATGTTTTAGAACAAACAAAAAGCTTTTTTTATTTTACTTCCACACTAGGAAGACTTCTCCATTTGAATTTTCGATGCCAAGGAAAACATCACTACAGTTTCAATATATAATCCATTTTTATCTTTGACGGTGAAGTTATAAAACCATAGAATCATAGAATGGTTTGGGTTGGAAGGGACCTTTAAAGGTCATCTAGTCCAACCCCCCTGCCATGGGCAGGGACATCTTCAACTAAATCAGGTTGCTCAAAGCCCCGTCCAACCTGACCTGGAATGTTTCCAGGGATGGGGCATCCACCACCTCTCTGGGCAACCTGTGCCAATGTTTCACCACCCTCCGTGTAAAAAATTTCTTCCTTATATCTAGTCTGAATCTACCCCCCTTTAGTTTAAAGCCATTCCCCCTTGTCCTGTCCCAACAGGCCCTGCTAAAAAGTTTGCTGCCATCATTTTTGTAAGCCCCCTTTAAGTACTGACAGGCTGCAAGAAGGTCTCCCTGAAGCCTTCTCTTCTCTAGGCTGAACAACCCCAACCCGCTCAGCCTTTCTTCATAGGAGAGGTGTTCCATCTCCCGGATCATTTTCATGGCCCTCCTCTGGACCTGCTCCAACAGGTCCGTGTCTTTCTTATGCTGAGGGCTCCAGAGCTGGAGGCAGTACTCCAGGTGGGGTCTCACCAG
>NW_008824446.1:1759701-1768543 GCF_000699105.1 Pygoscelis adeliae
GCTCCCCTGGGGGTTCCCTGGCTCAGGACACCCCCCTGTACGCCACCATCCGCCGCTCCGCTGGGGAACGCGCCTGCACCGGAGCTGATCGCCTCTGCAAGCCAACACGTAATTAGTCCGTGAAGTTCAGAAGTCATACCATGATACAAGAGATGCCTCTTCTGGTTCGCTCTCTTCCACTGGACTAAAATCAAGGGCGTTCTTGTCCAAACCCAAAAGTTCTGCTATGCGCTCAGCTCCATATAAGTCTCCGTACTTGTTAATAACCTAAAAAAGGAAGAAGAGAAGCTTTTGCTCAGAGAAAGACCTCGGTGACATTCACTCTACTTTAAGCCAGTCATTGTCAAAAATGAAAAAAAAAAAAAAAAAAGTCTTTCACAATTAACGCTACTAGAACAGTCAGAACTCCCAGGAAGCCAGGTGGGGGGAGCATAAAAAAGAAAAACAGAAGCATTAAAGGCTATTATCTGAAAGCTTATGTATAATTTGCCGTCATTTAATCTGGCATGTTTTTCTTTTTTTAGGGGGATGAGGGGGCTTTGTATCCTAAAGATGACAATGACTGTAAATTAGACCTGCATGGCTGATTGACAGCGCAAAGTTATTTCGAATGCCTGAGTCTAGGAAGGAAACCACAGCCTTCTGTCCTCCTCCCTCCTCCCGCCTACGCTGCAGCTGCCTGTTCACCGAGACATTTACCACACCAATGACTTCCATAAAACAAATTTCAGTTCTCAATTATTTGTATATTTATGTGTACAGAAGTGTATTACACATAGATATCTGAATTAACTGAATAGTAGGTTATTGCTATAATAGAAATATAAATAGCCTACCTTCCGTTTTACGAATTTGTCCCAGTAATTGTTAGGAAAGGACCTACATAGATAAGGCAAAGATATTTCAAGTTATTTAACTTGTTAGGGGAAAGAAAAAAGCAACCAAAAAAAAGAAAATACCATGTTCCTGATCACTGCAGATTCTGGTACAATTTCATTGACTCACACACTGCACTCCAAATTATGAGAACAATTTCTTTTCATGTGGACAACAGTTGTTATTAATCATCATTCGCTGCAATTTCATCTTCCCCCCCCGCCCCCCCATTTTCTTTTTCACATCCACAAATACAATTGGCTACAGTAGGACAGCAGGCTAAATATTATCACCTAATGAGCCTAACAGCTCAGTAATAGCAGGGTAGTCACTGTAATATCATTCATCTCCTAAATAAATACTTTATTGCTCCTAGCCATAAAATCATATGGACAATGATTTTCAGAGGAAAATAAGACAGCCCTGTAGCATAAATAATTTTTAAGTTCACTGGATTACATTTCAAATAGAGGCTGAACACGAGAACCAGTGGACAGTTTGCCAGCGTAAAATTAAAATTTAAAAAATCTTAAAAAAAAACCAGAAAATTGCAAAGATCATTTGGCAAAAACAGGGGTTAGTGGTAATCTTCTTCTCAGGTGTATCATATTGTTGTTACTGGATCTGACATCCCAGAACAAGACAAGGTAAAAAACATTTATAATTCTAAAGCTGCAAGACAGTTCAGCTAAAGAGCATTTTGCATCATCTGCCTCTGAGCAGCCGTGTCCACACTGGTAATTAAAAGAAAAGCTATTGTGTATACAAAAGAGAAAGAAATGAAGCAGTAAATCTTAAATATTGAAGAGGCATCAGGGTATCTTTTATTGAAAATTCCTTGCTTTTTTTGAGAGTAGCGAGCAACCGCGATGCTTCAATAAGCAACCAGTTTTATCCAGGGAGATCTTACAACAGACACTAGGAAATACATCAGCTTTGACCTGCAAGAAAAAAGATAGCGTTCTCTCTTATCAGTGACGTTTCCCTGATCTTCAACTTGATCATAAAAAATACTGTTCTTGAACTGTCGTATGAATACCAATGCCCAGGAATTCCTCATTCTGATGGTCTTACTGTATGTCATGTCAGTTTTGAAGAATGCCAATTAGCAGGGAACACTACAAAATTTGAGGTTTTTCTCTCCCCATTTCTTGGATGTAACATGAAGTTGAGCAAATATGCAGGAAGGTAAAAAAGAAAAATAACCACTTAAACTAAAGGACAGTGTTGGTAAAATAAAGCAATTGTTAACATCAGAAGAATGAGATTCCAGAACACTGTTCTGCTGGGATGTGAGGCAAACTTCCCAACTACTATTAAGTGCTCGATTTTTTTATTTTTCTGAATTGAACTTCTGAATGAAATTACTCCAGATAAAGGCAAATGGTTCCAGTGACTCAGATGGTATACTCTGGTCCAATGCTCTATATTATTTCTTTCCTTGATTTCTCAGAATTTTAAGCAAAGTATGTCTCTAATGTAGCCAGCTTGTGTCTATCTCTTTTACCACAAACATCTAACAGTGCTGTACATATTTTGCTTTTTTAATTACTTTTTTTTCCACTTAGAGAAAGCACATTTCAGTGCTTTCTGATAACTACTACCCTCCAGCAGTAGTTATGCTGATGGTACAGTACCTGCACTAAACCTCAGGAGTCATTTCACATCAGAGAGAAGGATGAGTCTGCTTAAATCAGCCTTAGTCTTTTATTCTACTTCAGTAGATAGTGCAACATGCTGAGAACAAGCTGTACACCATGTCATTTGGGATAAGCTGACAAGATATCTCATTAATTCATGCTTGTTTTTGCTGAGGATAAACTTAGTGGATTTCTAGATAGCTTGCTATCAATAGTTAAAGAAATGGGTTGGAAATTAAGCAAGCTATCCAGTTTCCCAATTACCTGCTATTGTAACTTTAATAATATGTGCTAGTCTGTATTTCTACCTGAAACTAAGGAAAATTCTTAAAATTCAGGTATAGGAAAAGAAAACATTCAAGATTTTCTGATATTTTAGACATTCTAATTTTAATGAAAGTACTAAGGGCACTATTTATAATGTACAAAAATTGAGTATGACTGATAAGATAGATATTTTGGCTATTTGGCAGCATATTGTCACCCTGATGCATTTAGTTGATTATTTTTGCTGGCTTGTTTTCATCAAATGCTTACTTATGCCTGCATGTACTAGCCACAACTACTTTATGACTTGTAAATAACTTTGTTCTTTTCCAGCTTTCTGATACTGTCCTTAAATTATGATACTATTAGGGAAATACAGGAATCTAAGCCTAGGTATACTAGTACCCGAAGGTGATTCTAGTTGTTTTGAAAGTAAATTCTGAAAAATTGCCTGTAGACAAGGCATTGTTTCAAGAGAAGAGAGTTGACTTGCTATATTTCTCTGTGTCACTCCTACAGACTGCTGCAGCTTACTGACACTTTTCTTTTTCTTGCCTACACTTGTATCATTCACTCACAGAACCACAGGTGAGTCTCCTAGAATCAGTGTATGACTGCTACAGTATTTGCTAATGCATGCAACCTGAGAGTAATTCCTGTCAGACCTACTCCAATTCTGGGATTGCTATTTCACACTAGATTTACTTCTCTTGTCATATACAAATTTTGCTAGCAAAAAGTGGGAAAGAAAGGCAGGAGAATACTGCTATACAATATGAATATGAAATTGAGTCACTGAAAAGGATGGAAGTTATCTTTTTAAAACTTTCTCGGTAGTGACTAATATGTGAAATGCCTTGGAGAGAGCTTGTGAGGTAAGATGCACAATCCTTGCAAACCCTAGAAAAATGAAAAGGAGGTGGAATATACATGTTATGATAGCATTTATTAAACAAGCAGATAATACAGGATTTCACATTAGAATCTACTACTGTAGCATCCAATATAAGGTGAAAAATGCCTTTCTTTTAGATGAGCTAGGTGGTAGGTGGACAGGGAAGGTTCTAGATCAGTGGCTTAATGAGCTATAATATTTATAAACAGTTTACATATAACCATTTAATTTTACATACGGAGTATTTATAACCAGGCGATCCCATTGTCCTTTAATATCATCTTCAGATGGCTGTTCAGTTATGTATAGTCCATCAAATTCCAGCTTTCTAGCTACCTCTTTTTCTCTCTTGAATACAACCAGAGGGACCTATGAAAATGACAGTGGACATCTTCGTCATGGTTTATATATTTTTAGAAACCATGATATCTACCTACAGTATTAAGTACTCTTTATAATACTATATAAGACCAAACATCACACTAGCACCTCCTACAAGCAGATCAATGCCTAGCCAGTGTCTGAGCAACAGCCACTTTGGAAGTCAAGCCCCCCCCCAGGTTTTTATTGCTGGGCGTGACGTTACGTGGTATAGAATATCCTTTTGGTCCATTCAGGTCCCAGGTGTGCCCCCTCCCAATGTACTCGCTGGGGGATGCACAGAGCGGGTAAAGCAAAGAGAAAGCCTTCACGCTCGGCAATAATCAAAAGGTGGCTGTGTTACCAACACAGTTTTAATCACAAATCCAAACCACACACACTGCTATGAAGAAAGTTAACTCCATCTCTGTCAGAATAAGTACATAAGGAAAACATCTACATATTGAATAATGAAAATTTGTAAGCAACTAGGAACAAATAGGTATTCCAGTATTAGCGCCAAAAATCACTTTGGGACATAGCCTATGTTCTTTAACAAATAATAGATTCGTAATAAGATTCAGAACTTGCCTTTAAGCAATAGTATCCAATCACACAGACAAAGGAGATGATAGTATGAATAACTGCCAATGCTCTGAGAGCAGGTGCCATGTAACCTGTACTTTCTTCTAAAACAAAAAACACCATGCCCTCCTCCTCTTCCTCTTCATCAAAAGAGTTCCAGAGATTAGAGTGTTCCTCTACTTCATCAAGTGGCTCTTCTGTCACCTGAGAGACATTCAAGCACATTGAAAACATACAATAAACTTAAAAGCTTTTCCTTTACTATAATGGCAAATGAAGTTTGCAAAGCCTGCTCATGGGAAGATGATAGAGCATTAGCTTTGAACAGTAATGATGTCTTTCATTTTCACAGTGGAATTCTCCACATCATCTCGTATGACTGCAAAGAGAATCTAGAAAAAGCAAGAACAGGCATATTACAGTTTACAAATCTCTCCTTTAACAGTGCCATAGCAAAACCAAAACAAACAATGAAAAAGTTATGCAAAAATGTTTTCTTGAAGAACCAAACAACAACAGGGTTATCTAATATGACTCAATTTAGGGTTTGTTTGTAATCTACGTTGTTCCTGATGACTAGAGTCTAGAAAGAAAAAAAGTTCTCATGTTATCAACTTGTACATTGTCCATACATTTTTATTTCATGACTTAATTTAGAACTTACAAATTAATACAGTATTTAATCAGTATTTTGTAAATACCCCAAACCATAAAGCTGACATATTCCCTAAATTCTTCCAGCGACTTTAAAAACCTGGCCTTTAAAATAAAAGCCCTAAATGCCCTTCTTTTGACAGCTTTATCTGAAAGCCTAAGTCCTGTTCAGTCCTGTTTGGCTCCCACTGACCCTTTCCTATCTATGACAGATGGACTTGTACTGATAAACACAAACTTTTGTCCTCTCTCTGCAATGGAATGGGTTGTTGGCTGACCCACAAGACCCAATGAAAAGCAGAAGAGAGTGGAGAGAAAAGGACTGGCATAGACAAAAGCAGACTTCTGCATATACTTTTGAAGTATATACTTCTCTAACTGTATGGGATGGAAAGAGCGAGGCAAGAAGGGAGCCTTAAAAAGCCCTGATGGTCTTTCTCCTGGAATCGTGCACATATGTTCTACCCAGTTTTCAAGAGCCTTTTGCGTCTTTACCTGCCCTGTCTCCGAGACTGTAACTGTGTTGTAGGAGTTGTTTTTCAAGATATTTGAAATCAGGATTCAGTTACTTCTAGACTGAATGTTCAGCCAGCTGCTTTTGTCTTCTCTGAAGTTTTTGGTTGTAAACAACAGAACTAGAAAAATTAATATTGGAAAACAGAAGATTCATCAGCTTATTGCAACTTGCACCCTATATCTAGAAGGGGAAAATCAAAAGGGCCGGTTTCCAGGATAAAGATAAATGAGGACTTTTCTTACAGACTTCAAATCTGTAAGGAAAGGGAAAAAAAATGAAGCTTTTATGGATGTGAGTTCTCTTTAGTGAATTCTACTCCTTTTCATGGACAGAGGTTGCGAAGATTCAGGAATAAAATTAGTGAAGGCTGCTGAAGATGTTCTACTTTGTATCATTGGGTTATACACCAGAGCCTGAAACAATTCATTAGATTCAGGTAAAACCGTAAGATTAAGTTTAAAGTATGGATGTATAACCTTCTTCATCAGTGATATAAAAAAAGAACTGTAGCCTACTATGAAAAGACTTCTCTTGCTTTATATCTCTTCTGCCTGCTCATACCAATCAATTAAAGTCCCAATGCCAGTATAGAAATATCTTCATCACAACAGTCACTAACAACCATATTGGCAATGACAACAAAGAAAATGGAGCAAATAAGTGTGAAAACTGAATTATACTCGCACATGGAAACACAGAATGGGGGGAAAAAAAAACATTTGATATTCATTAGAGATTATTAAATTCATGAAAAAATATGAAAAAATAAATTAAATAAAGCAAGCACTCCTCCCAAAATGCCAAACCCCAGGCCTGAAAGGCATGAAAAAAAATTCTGAACAAATTAAATATAACTAAAACATGAGCTCATCTAGTTAAATTGGGACATTAATCTGATTCTGAAATTATGTCTAAACTATTTCCTAGTCAAAAATGAATGTAGTCAGTAGGGTTCTTTAGAAAAAGCAGAAATATAATCATTGAGAATAATCAGGTGAACTGAAGTCTCTCAGTATCTTTAAAAAAAATGAGAGAAAAAAAATGCAACAGTTTTGACATTTGAGTTATTTTAGTCGGATTTAAAATTTCCCATGAGAAAATTAACAATCCAAACAATAACAGACTTATGTAAGTAAATGAAAAAATGCCTAGAAACACAAGCTCAGCTATAAAGGGTGAATGAAATAAATCTGTTTTTAATCAGCCTGAGTAAAATAAAAACAGAATAGGTTTAATATCACAAATTTTAGTTACAAAATTTAATATATTGTTTTAACTACTTCATATCTAAATGTTTTATTTTGTGTTTGAAGGGCTTGTAATAATGGCTTTATTAAATAAGCCTTGAAACCATCATTAAATATTCCTCTGGAAGTAACCAAAAACATTTAAAGAACAATGCATAATCTTACCTTGTAAAATAGAAGAATGAAGTTGATGGCAAATGCAACAAATAGAGCAAGAAACCTTAAGTTATAAAAATTTCTTGCCAAGTAGTGCTGAAAGTAAAAAAAAAAAATTAAAAAAAATAATTAGAGGTGGCCTGTAGCTAGTATCAAGGTAAGAAAAGTAGGCAGCAATGTTTCTAAGAAAGTAAATACATAATTGTGTTGCCTTCATACACCAGTTACAATGAGCAAGGGCACTTCTTGGCAGCCTATTCTCCCATTTCATGGTAAGCAGGATTAAAAATAATTGGCTTAAAATTGCAACAGGGAAGACTGAAATAGAATATTCAGGAAAACTTTCTAGGATGAAGTCAGGAAAAGAAATGCTAGAGTACTGGAATAAACTACTTGAGAAGGTTTCAGAGAGTTCATCATTTGATGTTTTTAAGAACAAAGAAAAATCTTATGGAAAACAGAATTACAGATTCTAGAAGTTAGATTATAGAAAAAGGAAGCTCCTAACATGGAGCTCAAGGTCCTGTTAGACCAAGATAGAAGAAATTACATGCACAAACACTTTATTTATATAACTCTATGAAGTACTACAAAAATCACAAAAGACTGAATACGGCCAGTCATTTGAAAACTCATGCCAATGTTCCTTTTATGATGACATTTCTCCCTTCAATATCAAACAAGTGTTCTATATGTCAATTCAACGACTAAAAGAACTTAAGAAAAACTTACAAGCATTTTTATTTGATAAATTTCCAAAGCTTTGAAGAAGTTAGCCATAACAGCCTCCGGTTTCTCAATCTTTTGTCCATGCCTTCGCTTCTTTTTCTTCATTTTTCCCTCTTCTAGCTGCTCAGATTGTACTTCCTTTGCTTGATCTTGTTTCTCACCATCTTCCATGCTAGAAGAAATGTTATCTAAATAAAAATACCTAGCCAAACTTCTGTATTGTAAATGCATACATTTAGAAGGAATTCTAATTCAGAAAGTTTGGCTTTGAAATTTAGTTTTGACACTGGGAGAAAAATGATTGTAAGTAAAAGACTTGAGGTAGACTGTACACCAGAATAAAAAAAGTGACCTTAGTTTCAAATGATATGCAAGAATAGAGTTGTTGAGGGGAGATCAAAAGGGTAAAAAGCCAAAAACCAGGCAGAAGTTACTGCCCCAAGTGTGAAGTGGATAATGTTTGCCAAAACCAGTGAGGTACATATATGCTCAAATACCAGCAACATAAAAATTTTAAGAGTTCACGTGTACTTTCTTGAGCCTGGGTCTGAAGAAGAGAAATAAAGCTTTTGGGATTTGGTACACAGTATCATAATTGAATCACAGTATCATAAAATGAATTAATTCCAGTCAAGGCAATCACTGTTGTCACAGAGATGAATGAATAATAACATGGAAGTTTGCTTCAGAGGGTTGCACCTTACAAAGTATGTAGAAGATGACAATCATTCCTCCTGCACCACTGAACTGCCTTTATGAAAATTAAGTATCAAGACTGTATGTAGTAATAGGGGAATTTAGTTACTAAACTAAAAAAAAGCTGAATTTGCATATATGTAGAAGAATGTTGAGGCATCAAGGTGGTTGCAAGTTTTAGGCATGAGGATAAAGAAATGCAGTGTGTGGTTCACTTTAT
>NW_008824446.1:1768582-1769893 GCF_000699105.1 Pygoscelis adeliae
GTCAAAGAATGTGTTTATCTTCTACCAAAAAAAGTCCCTGTTGCAGCCTCAGAAATGTAAGCCATTTAAACTCAAATTTTTAAGCTGAAGGCAATTTGAATATGATGCAAAAGTACTTGAGAGGAGAATTAAGTATGGCAGACAAGAGAAGACAACAGGGAATAGGGAAAATAAGTCCAGTAAAATGATAGAGGTAGAAGCAGATCATGCTTATGGGAAATAAGAGGTGAAAAAGCCTAAAATAAGAAAATGAGTGGCACAGGAGATTTTGGGTGAATTCCTAGATGTTTATAAATTGCTTCACTGAAGCACTGGTGAATATGCTACTAGTGTCTAAATCAGGAGACCAAAGTCAGTCAACAAAGAAAAATGCCCAACAGTGGTATGATTTAACAAAACTTTTAAAAGGGGTTGTTTGACCAATCTAAATATTAACCAACTTAATAGTACATTGTAACATGGTCTACATAAAACAACAGTTTCTGAAACTGCTTTTTTTAAAGTTACTGTCTTCGTACTGAGTAACACCCATCAACAAGTTCTTTAGCTACATGGTACCAAAAAAACCATAGAAGAGTTTAAGTGCACTTTTCAATGACCAGAAGTGCTCTAAACAATGACAATAATATGCTTAACATCCCTGCAGGGACTGAAGAGAGAGACAAATCGTATCAAAACAATTCACACATGTGAATTTAAATGCACACGTATGTGAGCATACATATATGTGTTCGCATTCTTGTCCATGTAAGACATACATATATACATATATGTATATACACATGCATATAAGCATACATACACACATATAAACATATATATACAGAGGGAAAAAAAAAAAAGATACTTTTCAGACAGGCCATACAAAGTGCATCCGGTCCTAAAGTATTGACCCCAATGGCACACTTAAAAAAAATTAACTTTGGCAGATAAGTAGATAAAGATAAATGATGCTGAAGTAAACATTTTAAACATGAATCAAAATAGAAACAAAGAAAAAATTATGTATAGCTTTTGAATATGTGAGAATCTCGAGGAGATCTTTTGCGTGTGTCTACAAATATTTTAAGGGCATTCATCGGGCTGCAAGCCTACAATGTGGCTGCAGGTCCAGAAAGACAGCATGTCCCTTAAAAGTAGGATGCTGCTAAAGCAAGGTAAGCATTTTAAAAGTTGTTTATAAGGCAGTCATATGTAGGATGACTGGACAAAGGACTGTATCTGCTGTCGAGTTCACAACTTGAGAACAGATAAACCGGCAATAATAAAAGTTGTTGGGTTAGTCAAATCTTGTGTTTCAATGATGAGCTG
>NW_008824446.1:1769972-1774593 GCF_000699105.1 Pygoscelis adeliae
GTTGCAGAGTTTTTTCAAGACTGATGCTTGTTTTTAAAGGTAACTATGGGAATTTTTGCAAAGACAATGGCCACAGATTTGTACATGCAGAATTGTCAAGGGCCACAAAAATCCGATTACCATTTTGTTGCCCACTGAGATGGTCTGCCACCTCTTAGGGACTGTGCTGCTTTTCAAAATACTGAGGAGACAAATTGTACATAAGGTGCTTTGAATACTGATCATTGCTTGGATTCTTTCTGGCCAAATTATCTAGCATTAGGAAGTAGCAAGGAATTAAACAGGAATTGTGTAAAAATAACTTACTCAGCCTTCTCAGCTTCTGCTTTTCTTTCTGTTTCAGCTTCTTTTGCAATTTCAGATATCTGCAAAAAGTAGTTTAACTGTCAAAATGGATCCATTCAAGTAAAATTTTGGTAACTTTACTTACTTACCGAAACTAAGAAACAAAATAATTACCACGCTATATTTTTTATACCACTTTGCACTTTTAAAGTGTTAGATTTTTAAAAATAGGCAGCTCTGACTAGACTTTAACAGTGAAAACTGCAGAAATTCTTCTGATAGCCTTTTTCAGTATAGTGTTATCAATACCGTAACTAGCCCAGTAGTCTGAACAACTTAAAGTAATTATACATGGTTATCAGACAGATTATGTGACCAGTTGAGGATGAAGGTAACTACATCCAAATCATACCCCAATACAAAAGTCACTCACAAAGACTCAGTGCAGTTACTGATTATGTGGAAAATGAGCATCAGTTCGCCTCATTCCAAATACGAAATGAGGAATAATATAACAATGATAGCATCAAAAATCTGAAAAAGATCTGTGTAATTATCAGATACTACAAAACCCAATTACTTTGTCAAGATCAACTGATGCCACTGAAAACAGACAAATATTTAAACAACTTTTACTTACGCAATGTCTTCTTCAAACTATTTATCTAGGGTGGGTTGATGGTTCGTTAAACCTTTACTAGCACACCTCACAAGCATCTAATTATGTGTTTACAACATTCCCTTGAGATAAGGAAAAAACAATATACAATTTTACAGATGGCTAACTGCAGCAAAGAAGCTGGGGCCTGGATTTCAAACACCTTTAGGCTCAGTGTTGCAAGACCAAAAGTAAACTCATTTCAAATGCAGTTTGGGTATCTAAGCTTCACTGGAAATCAAAGAGATGCAGGCTCCAAAGTCCTCAATTCACAAAGGAATCTAAAGTGCCTAAATGTGTTACCATTCACTTTTGCAAAAACCTATCTTAACTCTTTACCCTCTTCTGTATTCTCTCAAAGTGCTTAGACACCAATTGTCTATTGGTGTATTTGCCTACATTTCTGGTTAATACGTAAATACACTTATCTAAACTTTTCCCCCACTACTCACCTGGATGCCTATCTCTCGCACATAAGTAGTGAGAGAATTTATGAAAGAATTTACTAAATTGATCTTGCCTTGCTTATCTCACCTCTTATCTGTGGAACCTCATCTAATACATGTGATGGAAGCATGTGCAACTCTTCCACAAAGAGTTTCCCCTAAGATCTCAAGCTGGTGGATGGTAATTCAGAGATCATTGGATGATCTATTCCTTTCTCAACAATTCAAAATTTCAGTTTGCTTTTTTGATCTGTGTTGATTGACATTTTCATTGAACTGCTACTTCTGTACAAGTCTATTATATTCCTAAGATTTCATACCCAAGCAGTAACAATGAGCTCAAAATCCAACATTTTACATGTAAAATTATAACTTTTCCTCCCATATATATCACTTCACTGATTTTCATCTGCTATTTTAAGGCAACTTTGCAGTTAGCTCTTGATTTTACTGCTACGAATAACTTAGATTTATCAGCAAACTCTGTTAGCTCACTACTCACTTCTTTTGTTCTTATTTGTGAACCCGCATGGCTCTCAGCACAGGTTCCTGTGGAACTTCACAGTAAAACTGAGTCCTAATGATCTTCATCATATACAATTCCATAGGTTATTTTGCAGTTTCTCTGGCTATATGGTAATGTCATTGACCTTATCACTACACAGTTGCTTTTCCTGTATATAGAGGTGAATTTCTGTTTCTATCCATTTGTTTGTCATTTTTATCATTGTAAATGCTTAAGAAAGACATAGTGACTTCCTGAAGGGAATTTTTGATTCTTACATTGCTGTTTCTTCTTTGAACTCTACTTAATATCTATATCCAGTGCTCTAACTGGATTACTTGAGCCATTCATATACACAATGTGAAGAGCAATTTCTGTAATACAGAATTAGTGTAAACATTATTTTGGTAAGTTTCACTAGAGAACATACTAAAGGTAAAAGCTGGATAAATTGCATAGCTGACTTCACATTATCTCAAAGTATCTGCACAAATTACTGAGCATTTTTATCAATAGTTACAAACAAATCTGAGAGAAATGTATAAATCGAAGTAAAGCAAATTCTAAAATATTTACTCAGATCTGAAGTAAAATATTTACTTCAATTATTGTTGAAGAAAATTTTAAAATATTTACTCAGACCTGCTAAGATCCTTAAGTTAAAATAGTATTTTTAAATACCAACCACATTACATTTATGCTAAATGAGACAGGATTTTAAAAGACTGTCATTTTTAAATACACACATAAAAATGAATTAATAAATAAGAAAAATAAATGCAAAAATATAGTTCGATCTAGCCAATAAACAAATCTTGGAGAAAAACGTACAAATGAAGAGGAAATAATGAACTAAGAAGTTGTACAACAAAGGTTTATCTTGAAAATATCTGGAAAGCATACCATAAAGAGGTGGATTAATGACGAGAGGAAAGATATATTTGAATAACAAGTAGAAACAGATCAGAAGTGCAGAGTGAAACATAATGCCTTCCAAATATGACAAATGCATTTGGGTTTTGACATATAGTTCAATCCATTTTTAAACAGAATGATAGATTATACTTAGCTCAGCTAAGTGGAACAAAATATATTGTTCATAAAACAGAATAGAAGTAAAGAATGATTATATGATAAACATTGAAGTACAATAAATTCAGGCAAAATTATTTCAAATAATTTCAAATATCCAAAAAAAGGATATTTTATTGTATGTGATCAGTAAAGCATGTAGAAAAAAGACGATAATGATAAGGCCTTATTATGGAGAAAGTAGATTGTAAAACTAATTGAAATATACTGTGAAAAAATTGGGTATGCAAAATAAACAAGACTGTAAACTATTTAAAACAAAAACTGTGCCTAGAAAGCTGCTAGCAATTTTTGTTTTGAATAAAGTCCAAATGAACAATAACAACAATTTACTGCAGTGAAATCTAAACACGCTGGGCTGAATTTTTCTGCCACATAAACTCTCCAGTTTGCTTTTAAAAGAGTACAGATTATAAAGTATGTTCTCATCGAGAACATTTATTAATCAGTTAACTGGCAAATAATTCAGTTACTAATAGAAAATTCAGTAATATATTTGTATTATTACTATTATTTTCTGCAAAGACATACAAAATCTCTTTAACATACCTTTAATCCTTTTCTCTTACGAACTGTGTTTTCCAAAGATGACTGGGTATCAGTACCATGGATTTCTGCAATATCTCCAAGTCCAGCATCATGACCGTGTTTTGAGCCACCTTCTTTCTTTGTATGAATGCCAAAAATGTCTGAGATTATGTCAGTTTCTCCCTTTTCACCCTTCACAAACTGCACAAGTTCAGCTCTGATGCCATGCTCAGTGCCTTCAGCTTTTTCTGCTTCCATAACATCATCATGGATTCCAAACTGTGTTGGGTCAGGCATGTCCCCTAATATTTTAGTAACTTTAATGTTTTTGGCTCCTTCAACCAGGCCACCCCCAAATACAGTGCTCCAAAGAATTTGGAAAATTCCCCACACTATAGTAAAGAACAGTTGGAACATTCCTACAAATAGGATCCAGAAAAAGGAGAAAAACACTTTCACCATCTCTTTTACTGTCATCTTTCTAACTTTCCTGTATTGTTTCCTTAGGTTCTTCACAGTGACCATTTTAAAAAAGTTGGCAACATTCTTCTTCACTGCAACACAGGCCATTGCAAAAGCTGAAGCAGATTCCAGGGACTTTTCTTCTTCCTCATCATCTCCAATATCCACTACATAACAAGGCTCTGCCTCTTCCTCTTCCTCAGGCCTCTCGGATGAATCCGTTTCAGAGATCTGGGATGCTAACTGCATTTCAAAGATTGTATCTTCACAGAAATTCACAAAGAGTTCCATTTTTTCTTGCTCTCCTCCTTCATTGACAACATCAAATATGAACTGCCTTTTGGATTCCTTCACCTGTGGCTTCTCCCACTGCATTCTACTGGATTCACTGATTTCAAAGTAAACTCTTTCTATTTTCTTGGCTCCACCCATTATTTCAATACGGCCAAGGTATGGTTCAAAGTAATTAAGAACACTTTCCGCAGGTTCAAGTAAGCTCTGAAGGCGTGAATCATTAGGCATGTGCTCTGAAAGGTTTGTTAGCAATACTGCTACATTAAATCCAATGTCTTTGGCTGGTTCATGGAATCTTTCCACAAAATCAACATAGTTAAACATATCATTTTCATCAGCTTCTGCACAGGA
>NW_008824446.1:1774619-1806228 GCF_000699105.1 Pygoscelis adeliae
CTGTATGTATTGTTTTTGAGCCTCCATTGATTTCTGGAATTCCTTCTTTGAAATGATGCCTTTACCATCTGGGTCATGTTCTTTGAAAGCATCTGAGTTAGTCAGATCTTTTAACTTGAGGAACATGTCAAAGAACTTCAAAATCATTTCTACATTGCTAGATGATTCTACAAGCGTGTCTACCATTTGTTTTCCAATAGTTCCATTTACAACGTTACCTAAGTAGTGTGTTAAAACAGGAAGTTATTTAGCATTGCTACATTTTAAATAAATAAATTTCATATTCATGCTGAGAACAGAACAAAAATGTTCTTATATCTTCATAATTTTTCTTTCAATGTGCTTTTCTGTAGCAGCCCTCTTTTTCACGACTATTTATATTCCAGAATAATTGTTAAATAAATATGAAATAGGTTTTTTTCCTGGCATTACATAAAGGCAATTAAAAACAGTTTAGAAAGTTTAACATAATTATTGTACTTTATATTATGAAGCTGAGATAATTATATTTGACCATAAAGAAAAACAGGTCCAACCTTCAAGCAGTGACAAGAGCATCACTACCATATCCTTTAGCAGATCTAGCAGTTCTTTAAGCAATTCAATCTGACCAGAGTCCTGGAAAAAAAATGGAGTGTAAGTTTTTTTTTCTTTGTATTTGTCTGAAAAACTAAATACATTTGGAAAAAAAACAGTATGCAGGATGGTTATCGAAATGTAGTTCACATTCTTCAGCAACATTTCATTGTCATTTTATCATGATTACCATCAGAAGTCTTATACAATATGAGGGTAACTTACTGCAGCAGAGGTAATAATACCATAAAGATAAGCTTTAATAAAGTATTAAGGAGTACCAAAGTGCAGATAAGGGACAGCAGAAACTCACAAAATTGGTTACTCCACAGATCTGGCAGTATTCATCTCAGAAAGAGTTCATCCTTTCTCACTTCACAGGGAATATTTAATGGTATAATGCATTACCACTCAAACAGAACTAGAACTGTTTAGTTCAACTACAGAACATGGTAAGTCTAACACGGACTTGCGACTAACATTAAGGACCTAAAAACTATTAAGTATCCTCAAAATTCTGACACACTTCTGTAGGGTGGGAAGAAATCTTATGAGTAAGTCAGAGGGTAGCAGAGGCACTGAAGAAGAGTGAGGAAATGACTCTCTCCACTGTTGCATTCAGTGCCTAGTGGCTTGAGTGTATGGGTACATTAAGCAGAAGTCGCAAAAGAACATAGAAGCCTGAAACTGTGACGAGGGGTAGGACTCCACAATGCCCTGCACAGTGAAATGAACACTGCCTGTTGCCCTCCTGCGCAGTGCCTGTGATGAATTAACTGGACAAGTTGACTGACTGTCACATTCCCTCCCTCTCTGAATCTTTCCCAGCTTTTGTCTTGCCCTACTTAGCTGTAGCATGGGAACCATGCTTTTACCGGTGCTTCGGCTCTGACAGATCATCAGGTTTTGGCAACAGGGAGGAAGGGACAAAATTGCCACCTTCATAATCAGAAAGGTATAATTGAGTTGGAAGCAGTGAGTTTGATATTAGAAAAGGTGAGTGCACAGTGATGATTAATGCTAAAAGGAGTGATATGAAGATGCTAGTCCTGAGATTCAGTCTTGGACCTCTACAGTACAATAGGCCCATGCACAACCAATGAGTATCAGCATATTAACTGCTTTACAGCTTTCAACATTCACTTGGCTGTAATTTATAAACATATGCAAAGAAGGATTACTTGACTATTGAAAATACCTGTGAAAGTTTCATCTGCATATTGGCAAAGACATGAAGAAAGCCAACAACTGCATCCCACAGCCTACTATGAGCCAGACTCTGTTGATTACCTATGCAAGGGCCCTAAAAAAATTAAGAAAAACACATTTTTTTAATTTATATAAAATAAAATAAATAAAACAATTTGCTTTCCTAAGATTTCTTCCTGGAAAAATAAAAGAAGACACTTCAGGTTTCCATGAAGCTACATGAGAAAGCTTCCCAAGCTCTCTTCGGTATCTAGTGCATAAATACTATATCATATCATGTTAAATATGCAGCCATTCACCTGTTTTAGTATTAACTTTACACCGGGCCAGCGATTCCATGTAACTTTATCAAAATTAAGAAAAAAAAAGCCGAAGTATTTACAAATTTATGATGGGACATGATCAGGCTATGTAATCATAGAACTTCAACGTTACTACCTTGAGCAAAACATTTTGCTTACCTGGATATATTCTGTAAGGGAATTGAATATTTGTTTGGTGACAGCCAAAGCCTTAGAGAAGTTACGTTGTCCTGATTCATCAATGAGATCCTTTCCTGAATAGTACCAATAGAAGTCACTGATTGATTCCTAAGAAAAAACCCAACAATGTTATATTTTCTAATTTTTGATTCTGTATGCAGTATTTACTGCCTGCATTTGTATCACCAAGAGTTGAATCAGCAGCAGATGAAATTTAGTATTCTGTGTCAATCTGTTTCTCATGGCGATAACTTTTCGCGTTTCTATCTAACTATGCTCCCTGCAGAAGTGAACAATGAAATAAATTAAAAAACATCTGGTTTCACACAGAATTCTGAAAGGTCATCAATTTTAAAAGGAAAGAAGAGATGAAATAAATTATATCAGAATTCTTTGTTTTAGATATCCCTGAAGAGAGGATTTTCACATTTGATTCCAGTAAAATGTGAATTTATAAATATGTTACACTCCATTTTCCTGTTTTTTCCTCACCTGAAGACGCAAGAGATAGTCAACTGTACTAATGATAATATTCACTGTTGTGGTGTTGCCCATCTGAGTACGTAGGTAATTTTGAAAATCTGAAATAAGAAGTGATTTATGTTTTGTTAGTATATATAGGAATAAAAAATACAATGTTATTTTCATATTTTCATGGAGACATGGAGAATACATTCTTTTTAAGCACCTTGTTGGGTACAGATGCTTATGTGGTGGAAATTGAACTACAGTAGATCACAATGTAAATACAACTGCAGAATTGTTTTCCACATGGCTTGCAATAGGCTTTACTATTAACGATTGGCATAAAAACTGAAATTAATTTAACAAATTCAAATTGAACTCCGCAATTCAAATTGTTGGCATGCCAGAAAATGAAATGAGTTAGAGGAAAAAACCCATTAGAATCGGTTCTATTCAACTCTGTTTAAGAACAGACTCATCACACATTTTCCCCAAAATTAATTTGGTTCACTTACCATTGTTATGCCCTTCACAGAGCAGTTGTAAAAATCTAAATAGATCTCGAGTAAATTCATCATGCTGCAACACTTTTTCACCTTTAAAATATATAAATACAATGATTATGTGACAACTGTTATGATTAAATATGCAGAACACATAATCTTACAGCAACCTTTAAAACTGGAATTCTAATAAAAAACAGTATTATAAAAGCATTAAAGCAATTTAAAAGAAACAGACTGATAATAATGAAAGGAAAAACTGAGACAGAAAAAGCAAAGCCAAGATATTTAGCACTCCAATGCATCCATGGTTAAAAAAAAAAAAAAAAAAGAAAGAAAGAAAGCAACAGGATATATATCTAATAATTAAATGGTTAGTCATAACTAAAATCATGCCTTAAATATGAATGACACTTCTTTAATAAGCATCAAACTGTTTATCCAAGCTGAACACACAACCTGCTGCAGACCATAAAGCTAAACCTAAAGATATCTGGGAAGATGCAATGAAAGATTTCTCTCTGTATTTGCAACACATTTTCGCAACAATAGCATTGAAAACTGTAAACCCAAACATACCACGCTCACGAACGATAACTGTGGATCAAAGAAAAATAACAAGAATACAGGATAAGAATATTGGAAGTTACAATGTTTTTCTTAAAAATTATTGCTAAAGATTTTGTAAATATAAAGCATATTCAGAACTCAAAGCCTAGAATTACTTATAGTAAGTTTATCAACAGAAACCTCAAGCCACAGAAAATAACAGTTCTAGTTAAAGAAGGAAGCACGAATAATGTTTTAAGCACTACTGCAATCAATTTCATTCTACTTACGAGTTCCTTCTTCAGTAACCATTCCCAGGCCTTCTGCTTTATTTTGTCTCTCAAAGGCATTCAAGTCAAGAACACTTATATTGAAAAAAAAGAAACAAACAAGAAAAAGTACTATAGTACCCAATGGAAAAATTATTTTCTTCTAGTAAATCTCTGGAGGCCTTCAACAACTAGACTTGACTCACTGTGACATGCATTGCCTCGTATTTTATTTAATATGGATATCAAATAAAAGAGCTTGGGATGAAAATAAGGGTCCAGTGTCCATTTCTGAAAAGAAATGAGTCTCAGGTCAGGTCTCACCACTTACCTAACTTCACTTCCAGCAACGTCATTCACGGTTTCACGTATAAATGAAAAGGATAAAAGGAACCTGAAATATTACTCTTTATATTGACTTAAACCTGCCTGCCGAAAGGACATTACTGCAGTTATTTCTCAGTCACACTGTTTTCCACTAAGTTATCACTATTATTTCTATTATATTGTTACTGTATATATTATGCATTATTATGTTATTCAGAAGACGTATGGAATCTCTGATTCCATATTCAGAAGACATATATCGAATCAGAGATTCCATATCTTCCAAGGTCAAAACACATTGAGATCTGAATTTTCTTTTGCTAAATTGGCATAGCCCAGTACATGGAATAGCAGATGATGATTTATCTCACCACCCAGTCAGAATACTGTCATTCAAACAGTCCAAATATAATTCTATGATTATCTAATTTTTTTTCAGTTAAACAGCAATGCAGTCACATATTCTACTATCTAGCGACATCATTAGAGTCAAAAGCATTTTTTAAAGCATCATTCTCATTCTCTTGTCAGTGTTCAAGTCATTTTATCAAAACCTTTTTTAATGAAGTCCTGAACAATACATATACACAATTGGTAATATCATCACTGCAGGTCCTGTTTGAGCAAGTCCTTGCTAAATTGTTCTACATAAATGGAAAAATTACAAGATAGATGTTATTTAATTAGGCTGCAACTACTCAGCGGTAATTTCTGCAGTGCAGGTCACCATTCCTTCCACATTTTTTCCTGTCTTCATACAGCTTCTCCACTTCTAATTCCCAGTCTACTCCTTCAGAACACTTCTGTTGCTTTAAAAGGCTGAGAAAAAGAGGTTGTCTACTGTAAGAGTAATCAGAAACACCAACAGTTTTCCACCTTCTTTATGGGAGTCCTTTACCTTAACTAATTTGAACTTCTGGTTTATCAAGGGAATGAACTACTGTAGTCTCACCGGCCACATGCCATCTCTAACAAACCTGATACGTACGCAGAGTGTTCAGCTGAAGAGACAGAGATTATGTAACTCATCAGAGATGTGCAGAAACTGAAAGCTCAGTAAAGCTCCACTAGCCTGTCTCTCCTTCAGTGATGGCTTTTCTCCATCCTTGGAACCACCCAGACAGAAAACTTGAGGGATCTGGGACCAGTAAAGGAGCCATTACACTTTACTTTTCTGCCTCTCCAAACTAAGCCTTCAAAGGCATACACAGTCTTTGCTTTATTTTCTCCCTTGGAAGAATACTCTAAAAGATTAACATACTGTTCCTCCGATTCACAAAAACTTCCCACAAGACTTCTACAATCTGTGCCTCCTGTAATTGAAATCTAACAAATCCACCTGCACTGAACAATAAGCCACCAACCTGAATAAAACTGAAACTATAATAATACAATTTATGCTTTTACCTGCAGGACTGCATCAACCCAGAGAGACTTTGAAAAAATCCAGCATCCTTTTTCTCCTTCAGGTAGTCTAGCATTTTCTACAGGGTATACATTTTTGGAGAAAAAAAAAATCTATATTAAAATTATACAAATTAACAACTTCCTGAATTACCATTCAAAATGCAAATCACTGGCTAGCAATAATATAATTGTTGTTATACCAAAAATACCCTGATATTTCTTCACTGTTTAGCTTAAAATTAAATGCGTTAAAATAAAAACATGACATAACACTAAAATTCTCAAAAATCACTTGCCTCCTTTATACAAGCAAGACTCACAGCAGTTAGAAAAGCATTACCTGTTGAACTATGGTATTCCCACCATTTAGAATAGCAATACCAAGTTTTAGTGTTTCAACAACCATGGGTCCTGTATGACCTGTCAAAACAAGGGTACAGTCAATAAAACTTGCAATTATGAACTATTCAATCAGAAAAGCAGTCTGGAAATTTTACCTAGTATAGTTGTAATAGACATTTATTTTGCCTCATTATATACCATATACAAGTTGTATATGATATACATGCCATAGGTATAATGTCATAATACACTATATATATGTATAGCATTATACATATGATATGTATATCATGTATACTTTTAATACTTCACAGAACATTACCTTTGCTTGCACTAATCATCTGAAGGACCATCTCAGCAGCTCCACGATCGTGTAAGCGAGCTTGCTGATAGAGAGTTCTCTGTTTTTCCATTTCTTTCTCCTGGGTGGGGAACAAAAATGACAACTGAATACAGACTGGAACTGATTCAGGAAAAATAGGAAGATGAGAAATGTGAAGTTGTTGAAGGCCACCTGCCTCCATAATCCATGGGTTGTTTGATTCCAAAACTTCAGAACACACCATCTTTCTTTTATATGAATAACCTAGTAAGCCAGCTCAATACACACTGTGTTATTCTTGAATTTAATCTAGTGGACATATTTAAAATACTTGCACATTAGGTGATGGGAAAGAAAAGTTATTTAAACTCTCACCTCAAATGTCTTTTCTTTTTCTTCTTCTTCCTCGTCTTCTTCCTGACAGCTCTTTTTATGTTAGAAACAGAAATCACAAGATTTTGCTTATTATGAGACATAATGCCTATTTTTACTATAGTATTTCTACAAAAATGACTAAAGAATTTTTTTCAAGCAACAGTTAACGGCATTAAGAAGATTTAAAATCCCTGTAATCGTAAATATTTGTGCTCATCCACACTAAGAAGCTGGTATTCCCTAATGTATGAGTACTTCAGGGTATTGATCCAACTACATACACACCCTGTAACTGCAGGCTATGTGCTTTTGTGTCATATCTCTATTTATATCCATAATATTTATCTTCACAGTCAAACTCTCCTCACATGTCAGCTGTAATCAATATGTTGCAAAACCTGTCAACTTATTTTTGACAGACTTCAAATACTAACTCCAAAATAATTACCCAAAGGATAAAGATAACTAACATGTTAAGACTGCTCATGAGTTAATCCTGTACAAAACAAAGTGCCAAGTGATATCAACAGGATTGTACCTACTACAATTTTATAACATTATTTTAATGTAGGAAATTTCTCATTATATATATAACTCTGAACAGCATTTGCTTCATTAAAAATATAGAAATTACTAGTATCAAGCAGTTCACATAAGAAACAGAAGGAGAAGGTTTACAAAGCATCTAAAATTAATGGGAAGTACCTGAGTGGAATGAGGGATAGAGCTTGAAATGATATATTTACCTTTGCCATCATGGCGGAATAGGCAATATATAAGGGATCATCTTCTAGTTTGCTATAAAGAGTAAAACATATTTAAAATTATTTTACAATGTAGTAATAAAAAGATGTCATGCTCCTACTAATATTTAAATACCATTTTTATTACAGGGTATTTTATTAAAGTATATACACATCTAGTTGAAATGCTATCACACTTGAAAATCTGTTATAAATGTATTTTCTTATCTCAAACCAAGTCTCTCTAACTTTTTAAGTAAATGATTTAGAGGTATATTTGGACATCCAACTTAGTCATGTTGGATAAGTAAGGATCACTGGCTGTTGCAGGTGCAGAAAAGTATTATGGAGATATAAGTTAGAATAATTATAACTGTCAGATGGCAAGATTATGTTAATCATACAGAAAAAGTATATGAAGCACTGAAGTACCCTACTCATACAAAATACATATTCTAATCAACAGTCTAAATTCAAACATATTGAATAAAATGTAATGAATACCAACAACAAAAACACACATCTATTACCAGCAGAGACCAGGGGAGGGTACTCTGCATGAACCAGCAGTTCCTATAGACTTTATGTTTCTACGAGAATTCATGCTCGGTCGTTTCTGTATTGGGTATTTACCATCTTCTAAAATGTCAAAAATAGTCAATATTTGTCTCAATATAAAGGTTATACCAAGTTTAAATACATGAAAACTCTAATGAAACTGGGTGGTAAAAAAGTATTCACCATGCACAATAATGAACTGCAGTTGTGTTAAATCACTTCTGTAATGTAATTAGAAATTCAATTACTGTGTGCTTTTACTCAATGTGTTTTTCAACACAGCTCTTTTTACCTTCTCTCTGTTAGAGCACTGCGACTAAAATAGAGGATAATCTGATGAAGCGGATCAGGCTGTTTTTTCTCGGTCTCTTCCTCTTCCTCTTCCTCTTTTTTTGGAAGTGTCTGTCTCAAGATTTATATCAGAATATACAAATTAAGCTTTGTGAGTAAGAAAAAAATTGAGTAATTAAGCTTAGGAAGGGATTTCCGTAATTTTATTCTGTCCAATTTGTATTAACTTCCAGTATTCATCTTATTCAGCAGCTTACAGCAAAACCTGCAACATTATGTTCCTGTATGACTCAGAATGAGTTAGAGTATCTGATTGTTATTCATATTTGATAGTAACATTAGAAGTTTCTCATTTGCAAGGTATTGAGAATGAGACAGTGCAAAACTTAGGGAAGCCTTATTCAGCAGAAATTCTGTTTCCAGTGGACCAGAATTGAAAGAAAATCCCAGCTCAATTATTTAGCAGAATTATTGGTAAATGGAACTATTTTTAATAATAGCATCAGACACATCCTATGCAGACTGTTTGCTACAAAACTTTCATATATCATTTCTAGATAATCTTGATTCTACGAATTTAAGGACTGCTCTTATTGTCAACTTCAAACATTTTTTGGCAGTTTGAAATACAACTTAGCCAGCACTGGCAAAAGAGCAGTGTATCACCTTTACCTTACTTGTGTTATCACCCCTTTGTAGGGTTTGCAATTATTGTAGAATATTTGTAATTATAGTAATAATTGTAATTACAGAAGTTCAGTTTACTTCTCTAGTAGATCTGAAAGAATTGTAGGCACTGTTTTGATTAATGGCCTCATTCCTTCCTTTAGAAAGAAGCAACAAAGTCAAAGACTGTGACCGTAAAATTGTCCAGAGTATGAGAAGAATATATTAGCTGTAATTTTGAAAAATCATACAACCTTTATACCAGTGGGTCTTTAAAAAGCACAATATAACTGCTTTTGCTAACACTGAAGCATCTCCTGATACATCTTCATGTGATCCATGAAGCTATATATTAATTTTCATGGTGTTTTGATAGTATGGAGATAGGCCCCTTGGAAGTACTTTAGACAAACTAACTACAGAGAGGGAAGAGAAAAAGCAGTATGCTTTCTGAATCAATATTCAGTAACAAAATGCTGAAGTTTATCAATCACTTTTATCACGTACACTTGTAAACTAAATTTTTGCTGAATATGGCTGCATATATTTACTTCTCCTTATGATGTATCAACAAGAAAACAGCAAAATTAATTTGTATCAAAGCTGAAAATGTTAAAATTAAAAATTATGCATCAACAAAAATCTTAAAAAGGGGAAAAGGATCAATTGTGTCAAGCTTTAAAAAACCAGTAAATAAAATATAGGAACATAGGAATTACCATAATGACAAAAATAGTCTGACGGTTCATCTAATCCATTTCTGTTCCCAAGAATGAGTATCACATAGTTCGTCTGAAGGCATAAACCACCTTAATGCACTTCAGTGTGCATCACAGGACGAATGTCTTTTTGACCACAGCAGAAAATAATCTTATGCCCTGAAGCATAAGGATTAGTATTTTATAAGATTATGCATATGCATACAGTACAAAAAAATTAAATATAGTTTATAATAGATACATAAAATATACACTAAAGTGGGCACTGAAAAATATGCCCAATTATGTCAGTACTTACAGCCAAATCCTGAACTAGTTTCTCCTCAAATGAATATTCCTCTGTTTCTATCCAATAGTTCTGATAGCCATGGAGGAAGAGGTTAATAGAACGGTGCCTGGGGGGGTTGTGAAAGGGAGATCAAGAGGGGTAACGGAACATAGTATAACAGCTCAGGTGGTTAATGATTAGTAAGGATACATATTTGTACAATTCTGATCCTCTGATTGGTCAGTGAAACAAAACGCAAAACATAACTAACATTCTGTGACAAATCTGCATGTATTTTTGAACATTCTTACTATTTTTTTTATAGACATGTGTACATTACTTTTTGTTTTGAAGGCTTTGGGAGTGCTAATGTGCATTATATGTGAAACTGTAGGACTGGAACCTTAGTGCAAGCATGGGAAAAATACACACTTGAACAGACTGAGAATGGAGTGGGTGGGATTTACACCTATGAGATGTAAATCTAGTTTACTAGATTTAGGACATTGACACAGCAGAAGTTGGCCATCAACACCAAAATAATTATCAAGTGCTTTCCAGCATGTTATCTGCAGACAGTCATTGCCTTCTTCCACACAGAGAAGCCTAACCTCAGCTGCTTTTCTTTTAGTTCCAAATCAGGGCAGTATTAATGTGTCCTCAGAGAAGCTGGATTACAAATACATAAAACCTGCTTGAGAAAATGACGAATTTTAGAAAACTCTTAGGCATATTAATTAATACTATACAGTATTCATTAATTTAACTTTCCACAGAAAATACAGCTCACGGCAATAAGACTACACATAATAATGGCCCAAACGATTTTCCATCTTTGCAATACATTTGGGAAAAAATTTTGTTTTGAGGTGCACTACATGAGGTTACAAAGGTTGTTCCACACAGCCTTCATTTACTTTTATCCTGCACCACTAACAAAAGCTACACAAATTGGCTGTATATACTATGACTTGTTTAAATACACTGTGCACATAAATTATTATTTTATAATGGAATAGCTATTGAGCCAACCTTCTAGGCTCTCCTGCTGGCACTGGTGCCATTTTATTATCAAACTTCAAAAACTGACCAATCAGAATCCCATCTGAAAATTGTACAAATTCATGTTTTATGACAACATCAAATTATGGCTGGGAAGGAATAAGTGTGCGCATAAGGAAGAGGCTCTCCACAAGTTACATTACCGTTAACTTGAGTATAAGCCTGTCATACTGAGTTTTTTCATGTACTTTTTCCAGCCAAACACGTTGAAAGGTGCTCAGGAAGAAATTGCTAATTTTGTGTCTGAAGAAAAGCATATAGGTTTTCATTGAAGAAAGGCACAAGTTAAATTCAATAAAGTAGTCAGAAAGAATGTATTCGTAAACTGTGTATGAAAAATTGCCATGTACAACTTCGCTGTATCTATGTGCATATACAGATGACAGAAAATAAGACAAATTTTTTTACAAATTAATTTTCTTAAAACATCAAACATAAATACACATATCTCGGAGAAAACATTTATGACATAAGACACTTTTTCAAAGCCATGTATATTCATTAAACACAGAACATGAAGAATTAGTATTTCCTAACTTAACTGATGTTTTTTTCCTTGAAAAATAAAATTTTTAAAAAATATAACTATTTCTTTTGAATCTCCAGGCACTTCTCAGAAAAAGGAGTACTTGGAATATTTATGGTAGAAATTAAAGTTATTTTTCTATGATTTAACAAACACCTGCACATCAATAGACATTTCAATTTCTGAAATATCTTACTGGAATTCCTAAAAACTGATACATATAAGAATGTATTTTGAAGAAAATTAGATTGAAATATGAGATTAACATTAAATTATATTGAAAACCATCCAAATCTCCAGGAAAATTTCAAAAGAGCTCATTATTCACTGAAGATATTAATCTTTTCTAGGATTAATGAAAGTGTACCACCATAATGTTTGCCTATTGCCCTTTAAATTAATTGATTCTAGCATCAACTTTAGAACTAGCACTCCCCTAAAGCTGCAACTAAAATGAAGAAATATACAAGATAAGGAGAGCTGCATTTGAAACTCTGGTTCAAAGGGATTTACATAGCTCCTATAATTAATCATACCCCACTTGAAATAATCTCCCTAGGGTTCAGAGATATCTTAACAACACAATCAATTTAAATGATGGAGATAATTATAGGTGCATAATAGTGTGATAGCCTTATTTTCCTGTCAGAATCCTATGATTTATCTAGAAAAAAATATGTGTCTATAAACTAATGAATTTTAAAACTTTGTTCTGCACCTATCAATTGAGCAATATACCTAGAAGTCCCTGCGCATTGCAGGGGGGTTGGACTAGATGAACTTTAAAGGTCCCTTTCAACCCAAACCATTCTATGATTTTATGATTCTAAGTCCAAAGTGTTTTTTCACTCTTGACTGTTTTGAAGTGCGGACACCACAATTAATTGGCTAAAATAGTTTTATGACAGTTCATTTTTAGAATCTACAAGATGAAATAACTGGACAGATTTGTTTCACGTTCATATTTATATTAGGACTAAACTCCACCACAAAATCTACCATAAAGTTTCAAAAGAACCAACCTCAATCTTTTTAACACAGAAAAGTTTTTAATGAAAATTACAGATAGTGTAAAAGTTCTACTTCAATGAGTATTACTCTATATTTTCTTGAAAATGAAAATACAAATTAATAACCCATTTTGCCCGTTGGCAAGTGTTCCATCAACCTCAAAAATAATAAATAAAAGTGGGTTTTTTTAAAGGCAAAAGTAAGATGAACCATTTTTATCATTTGGGTGCTCATATATATTCCAAACATTTTAAGAATTTATAAATCCAGAATATGGTTGTAAAAAAAAAAAAAAAAAAAAAAGCTCACAAACATGTTATACCGAAATGGGTGCTCTTCATACCACTTCCTCTTGTTTTTCCAAACACAGTTCTTGAAGATGAAATGGTTGATACTAGCCAGTTTGTTCTTATGTTGTACTTAAACCTTTTCGTTTCTCTGGTTCTTTAAAGATTCCCTGGTGGTAGTGTGACAACTTAGAGAAGTTATTATAGTCTAGAACTACTACTTTTTGTAAAGGAAGGATGTGTGCTTTTTACAGTATAACTGGCTTTTTATTTGTCTTGTGCAAACCTAATATTCTTCCAGTATGTTAGTGGCACAGCTACAGACCTTTAGCCAACATCAAGCAAGTAGATTGGCTTTAATAAAGGCATTGAAAAATGCAATGCAACTCTTCTGTTAAATACTTTGAAAACAATCTTTGAACAAAAATATTAAACATGAAAGGTGAAAAAGTGCAGAAGAAGGTGAGAAGGAAACTTAATTAAGGATGTGCTCAGGCTGTATCTGAATAAAAAGCAGATTTGTTGAGAAGGATAAAGGAAATGACCCCGATGCCGCATGGTCTTAATATTCTGTTTAAAGCAGTAGATGGATCCAGGCACAGGATGCACTTTATTTTGGACTTTGTGGTATCTACATTCAACTGGAGTAAGAAGCAGAGCAACACACAAGTCCAAAATATCATTCTGCACTGCTGTGCCCCAAAAGCCGCTTTAATACATATAACATTCTGATGTAGTAGCTAAAGATTGCATCAGACAAGCTAAAGAGCATGAAGCATTCATGCAATAGGAGAGAAATAGCCATAAAAGTTAAAAAAAGAGAAAAGAATACAAACACAGGAGACTAAAGAGTAAAAAGAGCAACCAATCAGAGGCAAAAAAGGGACAGAAACAGCAACATCTTAACAATTCTCACAGATAACTTGAGGAACTATACAGAGTAACAGCTGACAAAAATGAAGCATTTTGGTTTTGAAGCAGTGTAATTCCTATGGTCTTTTTCCCCTATGGTTATTTGTCATGAGACAAGTATTTTGCTACTGTGAGGAATTAGCTGATACTGAACCAACTCTTTTGTCTCTTAAAAAAAATTACATAGGCTTAACAATCAACAAACTTGTAGGTATACACACAAGCAATATTTGCACTCAGAAATGTAAACAAAAGTTATGAAAAAATAAACCTTTAAGCCATTTACCTTGGCAGGTTGTATAATGGTGCCATTCTGAAACATGCAACAACAGCCCTTTTGCGTTGTTTTGACAGGAGTTTGTGCCAAACAGCTTTCTTTGATCTCAATGGTTGTTCAACCTATGGGAAAATATCTTCTAGTACATACAATGGAAACTCTTCAACTTTTATTCAAAATTTTCTTTTTAGCTAGTGGTTAATGTAGATAGCAAATTAGAAAATGTTACAAACGCTCCCCATCATGTGAAAAAAAAATGGTTTTTTGGGGGTTTATTTTGGGTTTTTTTGTTTTTAAATTAGTAAGAAAAAATACGGAGGGTCTTATAAATAGTACCTCTCAGTTTATACAGAAAAGCTCAAGATGCCAGAGTATCTCATGTGTGGGACTCCTTGGTAAAATTTTAAAATGGTTCTTTTGTCTGTTTCTAACTATGCATATTCAATTGTTCATGGGAACCAATTTCTGTGCTATAGCACTTGTGAATGAAATGGATTAACTTTCTGTGGGAAGAGTACAAATGCCTTTTTGTATTTAAATTGTATCATTTGAATGAACAGGCAACCAATTCAAAAGTTGCTATGGCATCCTCAGGTGCTGAAACAGGAGACGGGCTAAAACCAGTATGTTAAAAATAAGTGCACATGCAAACATCTCTTCCTAAAATTACAGAGTTTTCAGCTACTGAATGGTGATGATTTGTATACTATACTTCTTGTGACTGTTCACAAAGTTTTCCAGAGGCAAATACATCCTGAGTTTTCCCTGAAGCTAAATTGTGGCACTTCAACAGACTACATTAAAAACTTTGCATATGTACACATCTGTATGTGTGTGTGTGTGTGCATTCACGCATGCGCAAAAATAATTTTTATCTGAAAACTTTAATAATGACACTCACTGAAGTCAAAATAATCTCTACAAGGAAAAATCTCATGCTGCTTTAAAACAAACAGTATAGACATTTAACTTTTTACCTGTTCCAGATGATACAGAGCAGCTGATATCCTCTGCACACGTTCCACATTTCTCTCAGGGTCAGTAGGTTCATCACTTTTCAAAATGTCTTTGTAGAGATTTAACTGCCATTTCACAGCTGGATCATCAGACTAAAAACCAACATATTTTGTACGTAAGCTGCTGAATGAAGATACTGAATTTGATTACCACCACTATTATTCTCATAGTATAATAATGTATGTTATAGATACTCCCACTTCCATCTGTCCCCTTTTGTCAAAATTAACATCTGCTAGCTGCTCAGAAAAATGGCATTAAATTCTGTATATTGTTGGGTAACCGAACTCAATTCTTAAGCAAGGTTCTGTACTTTTATTTCATGACACCAAATAAAGCGCCCTGGGACTGACACCAAATAAAGCACCCTGGGACTTCTGTATCCCATTTAACTGTATTAAAAATAAGGAAGCACATTTAGTACTGGGATTGAGTTTAACTCCTTGAAGGACTGCCGTACCGAGAGTTGGAAAGCTGTTTTATGGAGTGTATAAAAGACAGCTGGAATTTCAGTATGTAAAGAGTTACAGCCAAAGGTTTTGGGTTTTTTTTGCAAGACAGAAATAGAAAAAACACATTAGAATTACTTAGTGTGTCCAACTTAAATTTATGTAAGCACAAATTTATAGCTACCAGACAGTTATCTCCCATGACAGATAAATGAGTTACTCTTATTATGTTCAAAGACTGCCTACACTTGAACAAAGTGTAGGCAAACTTTTAAATTATTTATTATTTACAAAATGACGGGGACTCCATTTTGGTATCACCTCTGACAGTGTATTCAGCATATAAATAGTAGGAACATACATGTGCTTGTAAAACTCTTAAGTGTTAAGATGACACTAGCTTTTCTTATTTTATAGTCACTTTAAAATGCATATATTCTTAGAAATACTATTTAATCATTAGTGCAAGTTAAGTTCAAGAAGAGAAGCTGAAATACTGTATTTTAATTTTATTTTCTCCTTGGATCGATTTGATTTTAAGTAATTATAGCTTTAAAACTACCAATATCTCAATTCTTTACACTTGTCCCATTCTATAGGACTTCCTGACACTTGAAAATACCAGCCAAAGCTACAAATAAACTAATTATTGTCATGAAAAAATGATGAAGAAAAATGTTAAAATGGCAATTTTTCTAATAGCTTTTCATTCTTTTGTTTTTTACGTATCACGATAAACAATTGTGACCTCTGTGTTTTAAAAGTGCACATCAGCATCTTTACGACAGATTTTTTAATATTACCTTCTCCTGCAAATGCAAGTTGTTACGTAAATGTTCTTTGACTTCATCATCAGTGTCCCTCTGTAGAAAGGTAGAAGCATTTTTCAATTCAGATTATCAGTAATCTCATAAGAACATGTACAACATAGAACAGCTTATTATTTTAATATTGAAACGTAACCTCTTTTGTTTTCAAAGTATGTAAGTTAGCAGAAGGGCACGGGACAAAGGCTTTCTTTAATTTTGACCACAAAACAAGGATTAAACTTTGAAGGGAATTACAGCTAACTAACAGTATTTCAGTATTTGGTCCAAATGAATATGCATATGTAAAAATGTACATTATATACAAATGGAAAATGACATGGAAATGATGGCAGCTGTCTATACACACCACTTTTTCTTATGAAAGCACAATTAGCAGCTATAATTGCTTACAATACATTGATATATTTAATTATATTGACTGCTTAGATATCTATTCCTCAAAGTTCAGTTTATAAAGTTCTGCTCATTTTGCATTAAAAACTATTACAAAGTATACACTTACATGGCTGTATCTAGTCTTAGCCAAAGAGATGAGCTCTTGATCTCCAGGAGTACACATATTCAAACCAATAGGAAGCATCTTTTTAAGTGCAGCTACAATCAAGGATGTTTGTATGGAGTACAAATCCCCTCTACGTTTTGATTTCTTTCTCTCTTGATCTTGTCCTCCAGACTATAATTAAAATAATAGAAAAGTAAATGACTGTAATTCTCTGATCACACACTTTTCCAACATGCTCTTCCCCTAACGGTCCAAGGAAACTATGTTCCTGAGGTAGTACAATGAATTAAAAATTCTACATTAGAGGAAGGGTGTACAGACTTGAGCAGGAAATGTAAATGAAAACTTTTGGTGCACGCCAATGCAGAAATTGCAAGAACAGTAATATTTTAATAGCAGCAACATACTTTTGTGTGCATTCATACATATGAATCTAATTATATTTTCTGGATCTTACCTTTCAAATCAGAAACAACCCTAAAATTAAAAGCTGAGTCAGTCTCAGGGGACACTATTAGTTCTCAATGTTACAGAGACAAATTCAGGATGTTTACATTTTTGTTAGGAACTTACATAAAGATAGTTATCCAGGGTCTGAATGAATGAATAGTCTGATTTGTCTCAGCTGAAAAATACCAGTATCTAGAAGGCTTTGACTCAATGCAATAAAATGCCAATGAATAAGTGTCTCTGGGGAAAACACTGCCCTTTGGCTTTGGTTAATATAAGTAACTCTGGGATGAAAAATTAAGTAAGTCTTTTGCATCTTTGGAGATCATGAGCAATAGGAAAAGGAAAACAAAAGAGACAGAGAAGTAAACAGCACAACAGAATAACATCTTCCCTATCTTCTTACAACAGACACGTACAACATTATTTCACATACAACTTTCCATTTATGAGACAGTGAACCAAAATCTTTAGAACAGACCCATATATTTAATGAACATATGGTAAACAACAACAACATAAAAATAGCCCAGTTCTGAATTCTGTACCTAGATTAAACTCCTAATATACTCAAGGGGAGTTTTGCCTAGGTAAGATTTCAGGACTAGGCTTCCAGGCTTATACAACACTACAAAATAGCAAATGCTTGCATTTAACCCTCCACATCCTTTTCCCTCTGTCAATTAAATTTTACTGACTACTGTTTTTATAATACATTGTGTAGTTCCACATAAGGATACAGCAGAATCCATTGCAATTCATTATTTACCAATTATTGTCACACTATTATCACAGTAATCACTGGAAGAAAAAAAAGCAGCCATACATATTCTACTCGGTGGTAAATTTTGGCAAATTCTGTCTTCTAGATGGTGAATGTCTGTGTACATAGCTGGTGTTGAGCATTTGCAGGTCAGAGGGAACACACAATGGATGTGGCTTCCTTTCTTAAGGAACTAACAATTGCAAGAGAGTACTTTGCCTCAAAGCTTTGCTTTTGGAAGTGCCTTAGAAATAGCAGTGATGTAATGGCTATAATAATGACATTATTTGTACTCTACATTGATAGCAGACAAACAGATCCCACAATGTATCACTGTATTCCAGTGGCGTCACTATGCATCTTAAATAAGGAATAACAAAATATACACTATATATATTTTAAAAAAAAGGAAAAGAAGGGGAGATACTGGTTTACTTTTCTTCATCTTTATGCTTGAGGACATTTTACACATCCAATTTTCTTTATTTCGAGATTAATAACTAGGTATGAACGAGATATGTGAACCTTAAAACCTGAACATTTTTAAAACGTGAAAAGAAGATCCATTCTGCCTTTGCCATCAAATTCTGCTGTCTGTGAATTCACAACTCCTGCTGATAAATGTATAAGTAGAGGCACAGACAGAAATCTAAATGACAATAAAATTATGTCTCTTTCAGTTCTAATATGCAGCTATATGAGTAAACACAATACCTTCATTTCATATTTAAAGAGCATTAAATTGGATATATTTTGCCTAAATAATTAACTGTGCTAAAAGGACCTCAACAAGAAAAATGATATAATCTGGCTGCCTAACAGCACATAATGATCTTACTTGTCTGAGGATTTAAACACAGAAATGGACATTTCTTCAACAAACATACACAGAAAAAGAATTACAGATTCTCCAGTAGATTTGTAATAATTAAATATACAATCAAAAAGAAGAAAGAATTTATTTATACCAAAAAAAAAATCAGCTATAAACTGGTTAAGATGATGGAATTAATATTTTTATTATTTCCAATCCTCCTTAAACCTTCAATTCTCTGAGATTATAATGAGAGCATTCATTAAATCCTACTGTATATACCTGGGGAAGTTTGACAATAGCAAAGCATGAAATCAGGTCTATTAGTTTAACACAACTGCTCATATATTAACTTATGCATCCAACTTAATTAATTAAAAACTCTTCACAGCATCATGTGTGCTTCTCAGCACACAGGGTGAAGGGAAAGATGAAACGGTTTTATGTTCCATTTTGCTGTTCATTCTGCTTCACCAATGAAGAACACACCATACGTCAAAAAGTACTCATCTATATTAGAAATTCATATTTTAAAAAGGTAATATGAATGATGCAAAGGAAGGTGAACTATGGTTCACTGGAGACAAAGCTTTGAAGACATTAAATACATAAAAGAAACAAGGATTATTCAAAAGCTTTGTCACACCTCACGTCTTTAGTAAAGATCATTTTAATTTTGGAAAAAGGTAGGATTTGAACTCTGTATCTTACTTAAACTTATTGGTTCTAATACAATCTTCTATTCATCTACAGACAGGGTATAGGTTATAGCACATTTCTCCCATATATTTTTCTTGAATATCATAAGCCAAATACAAGTTTCTGACAACTCTACTTAGGTATTGCTTTTACAATGTCTGCTTCAATATATTAGCAAAAGAATCAGAATGCAGAAAGACAGCAGAGGCAGAATGTACATCTAAATAATTACAAAAGGTAACTTTACTACATTTTCACATTAAGCAAAATGTCAGAGTGCCAAAGGGAATTTCAGCTGCTCTGGTCAAATACTGCCACTTTAACTCGAAGAAAATTTATAGTAGGTGGAACCTGGGCCTTCACTTTGTGACGCCACTGCTATGATCAATGGAAAGAATGCTTGGAGCCTGATCATCTCTAAATCTAAAACAAAGACACATCATGCACTTTGACCTGTACCTTTACTTGCATGGCCTGTATGAAAGAAAAATAAAGGGGAAAAAACATAAGTAAAAGAGATGAAAAGATGATAATTTTACAAGTTAGTAATAAACTTAGCTTTATCAGGACAATAAAAATATTATAAGTTTGTAGCTAAAACAATAGACTGTAAGTGTACAATCAAATGAGATCTTAGTGAAATAATTTTTATCTTAATCCTTATTAAATGATTGAACTTCTGAATTTATCTGTTGCTGTTCAGCACTACCATTTGTTGCTTCGGCACATAAGGAAGTACATGTAGTAAGTAAGCATATCAATATACTAATTACTGCATCTTTTCCCAATATTGTTAAAAGGAAGAAGGTGTCTGGAACTCTGGATAGTCCAATAATGAAAAATATTCACATTTGCACCAAAATAACTCTTCCTACCTCTTTTCCCCACCAAAATATGATTGAGAAAAATTATGTTTGGAAATGGAAATCAAACTACCACTGTGAAGATGCAGCATTTCATTTATAGATGTATTTTCCCATTGCAGAGCTCATTACTGTTTTGAAGACAGCCTGAGACAAAACTTGACTTTAGCTCGTAACTCTCAGCAGTACGCATTTTGAGAACACTATTATAAACTCAACTGTAACTCTCATACATACACAGGTTTTTTTCCCATTTATTATGTTAATACCATAAATACACCTAAATAAACATGTATTCCATAGTCAACGCTGTATTATCGTTGTGTTAGGCAATCTTAAGAAGATAACAACAAAATCATGTAGTTATGGTAAAATGGCAAAAAAATTCAACTGTTACTCAAAAGAATCCTTGACCAGGCACAGGAAAATACTATAGAAAATGGTTGGTTAAAAACAAACAGAAAAAACCATAAACACAAACCAGCCCCCCCCTTCTTTGATAGTAATAATAGTAACTTTGTTTTCTTGTGATACTTGAATTAGCCTCAAAATGTTGAAGCCAAGCTATTATTAAAATCTCTTTTTATATCCTACTATATTTATATCACATAGTGAAGAAAACCAGCTACAAGTTAAGAAAGACTGAAAGACTAATCATCAAATTAAGTGTTAAGCATCTTAGAATCTTCAATACCTTACTCAGACAAATAGCAAATTTTAATTGAAAATTTCAATTGTGTGAAATATGTGGATGCTGTACAGACATGGCTCAGCAGATATACACTGAAGGTAAGTGAGGACAAAACTTTAGTTATATTTCATTTCTTAGAGATGACCATAAAAATAATCCACTCATGATTTACCATAGTATATCTAAAGGAAATGTATTCTATGCAATTGAAATAGTCTCAAAGAAGAGATCTAAAATTCTTGCAGACAATACTAACATGAAATCCTCTAATTATTGTAAATCTGCAAATAATATGTATTACATATTACAAATGGGCACAAACCACGATGTTCTTTCATAATACAAACTTGGATTTCATGACTGCCTCAAACTTTTATAGTAGGTCTATCCAAATGTTTTTTAAAAATAGATACAAAAAAATTAATAATGAGGCCCAGTCAAATAAAACTTCAGTAGGATATGCAAATGTTTAACAACTGAGGTTATATATCCAGCCACACATTCATTTAGATTCCAAAACTTACACAGAAAAATTGCCCACATATGTATTACACATTTATTATGTACATGTGAATGTATATGTTTAGTCTTTTATACCAATTAGCTGTAAAACACAATAGGACATCGTTGCGTCTTAATCAAAATGCTATTTTATCAACAAACCTATGAAGGATTCAAAAATAACAGATTAGTGGAGTTGAATGTGTTTAAATTCTCCATTTCAACACTTCTATCACAAATCTGTTATTTCAATGCAATCTAAATTACCAGTCTCTCTCAGACTGAAAGTTCTCTAACTTACCATTCCCCTCCGAGCAATCTGCTGCCATTTTTTTAGAAGAGAAAAATTAAAAGACTTGCTCAGCTGTTAATACATTTATTTAAGAAAATATTAACAAAGTTAATATTGTATAATCAAAATACAATAGGTACTTACTCAATTTATTGATTGTAACGATGAGTCATTTGTTACCACTGCTATTAGCTACCAATAAATAATGTAATCCTAATCCTTCATCCTCTGCATATTTTTTTTCTGCATATGGCATGTAAAGATATAGAACCTTCCATACATGATATATCACACCTTACACACTAGTACTATCACAGTATCTTGTATCTTAGGAAAAATACTAAGTGTCTCTGCTGTAAGACAGACAGCTGTCTAACGCAGTCCGAGATCGGCATGAGGCCTTACTGCTTTAAGAGACCCTGAATTGGGCCAACTGTTAATAGTCAATGTTCATATTCACAGTTATCTATACATTCTCATGCTTGATAAATACTGGATATGATTGTTTCCACTAAAAATAATGTGAATAAAGAGGAACTGGTGATAAAGAGGAAAGTGTTCATTATTCTGTTAGCATACTACTTCCTGAGATGAATGTTAACATTAAAGCAAGGAATTATAAAAATAATGTTCCCTAATGTAATGTCCTCTACTGATTATTCTCTGAGGATATAAATAAGTATCAAATCTTGTAAGAAACCCTGAAATTCAGTTACTTAGAGAATTTCTTGTTTATTCTAAACTATACAGTCTTAAAAAAAATTATTCAGATCTAAAGGTATGCTTTAATGAATGCACTGGTTTTAGAGCACTTACATCATATATTATGAAATGTTATCAATTTCCTGCGTAGAAACCATATATAGAAAACCAATACAACACTTCTAAAAGATGCTTCATGTATTGTATCATGGTATTTAAGTCATCATGAAGCAAATGCCTATCTAAATGATCAGCTGTTCTGCAATCATTCTTGCAGGTATGGTACCATATTAATAAACTATTCAGTCATGAACAATACAATGTTTTATTTCTTCCTATATTAGCAGCAACCATGCACAGTCTCCTTGAACACTATGATTTGATATTAATATGCTTACAAAAATTATATGCATATAAAAAAATTTATACTGTACTGTATACCCATATGAAGAAAAGCACATTTACATATGCATCTACATCTCTGTTATGTATAAATATATTTATGCAAGTATTTATACATAATATATCTGTATATTTAAATATACACAACAAGCATTTGAAAATGCAATCCCAAGACCAAACTCTTTCAAATTTGGGTCATATAGATTCTTGATGCTAAATTCCTGTGATTTTATCCAAATCGGAGCAGCATGAGGGATACCTATTCTTAATTTTGTAAAGATTTGTTTTGTCATTCCTGCCATGCCAGACTGACTAAAATATGACACTAACAGTTTACATCATATTATTCTATTATCAATACTGCAGTGAGACACATATTAAATTAAATGTGAATCACCTGATTCTAATCTAGCATGTTTTTAAAAAAACTACACCTAATTGCTGGCTCCTCAGGCCAATTCTAATGTATAAATGTTGAAGTATACGTATTGAATGTATGTGTAGTGATTGCCATATGATAAAAGTACAGAGCTGCGTGTTAGACTCTGTTATTGTGCAATTGATCGTCAAATAGCCTGGACTGTGCCCACTATTGATCTTGCTGATGAGGCTAATACAAACATTTCAATTCTATCACACAGTTTCAAGGAGCTGCATCTTGAAAACAAGAAAACACATTAAAATTTTCCTTTTCTCCAAATATGGAATTCTCTGTAAAGTTTGCGTTGTTGTTCAGTGCCAGTTATGAACTAATGACAAGCAGAAAATCTGTTCTTTTTGCTTGTAAACTTTCCAATATCAGGGTTTGGCTTAACCAAGTTACAGAACTTAAAAAAATATTATAGAAAAGAAGCAAACACTTTTTAAGAGAATTAAGAAATGTAATGGCACATTTTATCTGACTCACTATTGTCTAAAGTTGGACTTACAGTAGCTAGGTTACAGACAATCAAAATATAGTGAAATACAAAACAATAAACCCCGCCACTTCTCTGGAACATTTTCAAAATATGATTACTCCAAACACATTACAAATATGAATAAAACAATGGGTTCTTTGCTACATTTACCAACACTAATTTGGAGTTAGACTTCAACTGGCTTTAGTTGAGTAAGGCAATCTTCCTCAGCTAATGCCAAAGCAGCATATTTTACCTTAATAACATGCACTTTCTCTATTATACAGGTGACAAATGTACTTTCCAGCCATCATGTCAGCATCTTGTCATATTGAAAATGAGCAAAAAAGAAATGAATGTGGTTATTAATAAAAACCAAGAAAAACAGTGCACATGTGGCATGCTGTATGTGAATAAAGAGGTATATGCAGACAGCATTCCTTCATCAAAGTTGACATTCACAAAAAAAGATGAGGCAACCAATGTTTCTTCACTTGTTTTTATCAAATAGTCTACCTTTTTTTTCCCCTGAAAGATCAACAACCCATATTATATATTGCAACCCATATTCTCTTATACGTGTATCTTTTTCAGATCAAGACCTTTGTTTTAATCTTGTGTCTTTGACTACGTAGCAGACATTTAATAAGTAACTTTAAGGTACATAGCCTATATTTTGCATAGTAGTTGTCATGTCTATCATCAAGAAGCAAAACTATTTTTTGTTTCTTCTACCAGCACAGCAGCTGCAATCTGAGTAGATTTTCAGAGCCTTCTTACAACACACTAGACACATGCTGAAGATTTAACTGACTCACAAACTTTTATTAACTTACTTTAGACATCTTGCTCTTGGTGTCTCCTGTTAAAAATGCCAAATTGTTGATTTCATTCTGAATCACAAAATTTTGTTCTTCTCTTTTGAAATTCTAAAGATGAAAAAAAAAAAATCACCAGAAGTTTAATTCATCTGCATGTACCACATTTATATTTAAATATAGAATGACATGGAAGAAAAAGTATACATCTTATCTTACATGTGATTTACACCACAGGATAAAAACTTCAGCTACCATTCGAAAGAGTTCATCAGAATCTGCATCTGGTTTCTTTAGCCAATTGGCTCTAATTGCAAAAATAAGAGAAATTTAAAATAAGACATTTAAAATAAGACAACCGAATATAACAAACTCTATTTAATAGATCGGGTTACATTTGTATAGTTAATCTTGGAATTTAATGAGTTTTCCATGACCATGTTTAGAGACACCATTTTTTATGGCAGTTTAACTCATCTCTAACAAAACTCCTAATTCTTGGCCACTTATTTCTGCCTGCTCCTCCTCCCCATAGTGCCAACACATGTTTTTGTGCCTATTCTGTGAACCAGACTAGAAAACAGACCTGGCTGAAAAGCGAAACTCTTTCTCCAAGTATTTATCTATTTCTTTTTTTTTTCCCCCCATAATAAAACTTTGTTATCAAAACTTTGTGTTGATCCAAAACAGAACACTATAATGGGAAGGGGAGGAAGAGTACAGGGAAATGAATGAGTGGGTAGAGCTATAAGGACTGACTGCTTCAATTGGTTTATTTTTGTCATCCAGGAACTAATACAACTTCAGTCTGGGTCTGTCTGCACAAGGATGCTCAAAAAACTTGGGCAAATGAAGTAACAGACACAGCCCTCTTAAACGTCTCAAATTAAAATGCATTAATATGATCGCACATAAAGTGGGCACCTGACAGCAGACATGGAAGGAATTACTATGTTATAACTTATGCTCATTAACTCTATCTTTCTAGTTGTATTTATCCACAGCCCAGTTAAATTTGTGGTTTTTAAAAATTTAAAGTGTTTCCTGGTCTGACATAGTAAAGTCTTGAGTTCATCTAGAAAGAGCAAATAATTCCCAGTGTAAATTGGTTCTCAGCATAAATGATCATGCATGCAGTGAAAATGCTCCTAACTAGCCTAATATGTACTAACACCTAAAAAATGTAAGTGGACAATGATTGTGTACAGAAGAACAATGTTGTTAAGGATAGGATTAAGATACTGTAGATACTGAGATACTATAGATACTTCAGATACCCTTCTGAAAAACACCTTGGGGTCATGTTCTGGGACAAAGGAAAGGGAAAGTGTAGGCACAGAATAATCCTTCAGTAAATGGTTGAGGAGAAAAACTTCTGATAATTCCAAAGGCAATACACTGTTGTCCAAAACATTTTTACTTCCGTCTTAAAAAACCAACATAAAAGATTAACATCTCTGTGGTATTATCTACAAATAGACTGATTCAATTGAGGCAAAATAGTTTTTCACCCCTTCATTAACAGTTAAGGGTTTTAGCCATTTTTTAATTTTTGAAAGGCATATTCATTTTTAATGTCATTGGGCTGCGGTAGCATATATAACAAGTCTCAGTATATGTGTTCTCAATGATAATAATGCAGTTACAATACAAACAAATAAGTCAAATGCATGTGAGAAAAAGGTGTGGATTCAAGGTACGTCATTCTATAAGTTAAGAATCATAAAATACTCAGGATCTGATTCTCAGCATAAGATCAAATGCATTGTGTTCTTTCTCATTATCTGATCATGGACTCCAGTACATTAACTAATAAGTATGAGTTTAATTATTAGTTTTTATTTACCTGTTGTTGTCTACATAACGTATCAACATTGGATAGAAGGCGTAAAGGTCTCTACAAAGAACAGCAAACTCATCGAGAATGAGTAGCTCAGCTTCTTGGGTGTCACTTTTACTATCTGCTCTCAGTTGCTCCTCTTCCATCACGACCTTTATAGCTTTCTTCTTCAATTTCTCCAGTGTTGGAATAAAGTGAGTTTTGAGCAGATCAGGCCTGGCTTTGCTGATGATGGGTTGAGCATAAACTATACATAAAAATATAGATAATCCTATGATTAATGCACAACTGATGTTTTTCATCATATTAACATGAACTCTGCAGTTCTAGAAAACATAAAGGTCATAGTGCTTCACATCCTTCTGGAGCATCATAAATTTATTAATAACACTATGAATATAGCTTTGTAACAACTGTGTGTATTGAGAGATTAAAAGCTAGTTACTGGGAATTCAGATTGTAAGTATTTCAGTCTTATGTCAATTAAACTACCATGGTTTTGTCAAGTCACATGTCTCTAACTTAGAACCTAAACAAAGTAGGGATTGAGACAAAGTCCTCACAAAAATACTGTTGGGGTTTTTTGTGTGGGGGGGTTTTTTTGTATACAATGTCAGAAAATAGTCAGAAGACAGTGTTCTGGAAGAATTCCTTTAGCTCTTTTGCCTTGGGCAAGCCAAAATGCAGAGAATGAATGACTAATTCAAGATCATAGATCTATTTTGTACAAGCATTAGTGATAAAATGCAGACCACCTGAGTCAAAAATCCTTGCAAGAACCACACTAGTATATTATCTCCTTATGTAGATAAGCAGCCACTACAAAACTGCAAGCAGTGGTCTCTACAATTAAGCAGCAAACTTCTTACTGAATTTTAATGGAATCCTTATTATTATTAAAGATCTTCCAGTATTTAAAATAATACTGAAAACCCAGTACCAATGGGGCATTAAAATTTAGCAGGAAATTATTACCTTTACATAGATTTTCTTGAACCACCTTATTGCATATTATATTCTTACACTGTTTAAGATGAATGATAAAATTTGGGAACAGTAAATTTCTTTAGCTAGCTAGCTACTAAATGTTACAGGACATTTTGAGAAATCTTTCTGCTCATTTAATAGCTGGCACAGTTACTCAGGCAAAGCAACTAATTCTGAACTTGGGTTACTCCTGGGATTATTTCACCATATAGACTTTCTTTCCCTTTTGCCTTGATATTTCATGAACAGAATTCACAGGACTTATAACCTCTGCTGCAATACTCAGTTCTTAGGTGTCTTGAAAATCAATGGAATTCACAACTCCAAATTAAATGCTAAGGCTCTTATACAGTGCATAGAGAAGGTAAGATTTGCAAAATCCATTATGTTGTATAGAAAGCTCTCTGCTTACAGTGATGCTACAATATGCATTAAAATAATAATAATAAAATTTTAAAAAATAAAATATCTTTCCCTTATTACTACTTATCTACTCTTTATCTTTCTTTCCTGCTGTTTTTAATTACAATTTATTATTATTATATCACTGGGTAATACGGTAAGGTGTAGCAAAGAAATTAAATATTATTAGGTACAATTACTCTTTTAAAATATTTACAGTACCTGCAATTCTTTTCATCCAAGATGCTTCATCTATTCCCAGATTGTTGTTAATGATTTTCAGAATGTTTCCAAGAATAATGCTCAGATGCTCAGATGTTATCATTGTACAGCAAGGCCCAGCACTTTGAGGAACACTCTCAGACCCTCTTTCCCACCAGTAGGATAAGTAGTTGCATAGCATGGGTAAGATAACCTCAATTACATGAGGCATTTCAGTATACCTTGCTCCAGACTCTGCTAAATCATTAATTTCCTTTATTAGTCCATCCAGCTGAGGGATCTCTGGACACATCTCTTCTACTGTATCAGGCATACCTAAAACTGCAAGTAAGGGTAGAAAAGCAAAAGATTAATTAACAAAATAAAAGAGAACATCTACATTCATCTATGTTTAAACCCTAAATACAAATAACATTGTCACTCAGGTTTTTTTCTGTCACCATTTTGGGCAGACATAACTATAGTAAGACTTTGGGGTATACACAGGTCTCTCATCTCATAAATTATGTCTTTCTGATGATGTGCATACAGCACTGATGTAGACAATAGCTGCCATAAAGGTATGGCTTTACCATAAGGTGTCCTGCAATTATCTGGTGAGTAGCCCAGCTATGTAAAAGTGCAGAGCTGAAAGCTTATATCAATATTGGACAAACTCTGGCCATTGTTTCCATAATCATTCACAACTTTCACGTCAATTTGCAAAAGATTAAATCCACCTCAGCAAAAAAGAAACAAACAGCCCAAAATTATGGGTGAGATTAAAATTAAACTGTACCTAGTTCACGAACTCTGCACATCCATCTCTCAACAAAAATGCCAGGAAAGAATTCCAGTTGTCAGAGGTTTGTATTAGAAACTCAAGGGTGCTTATTCAGCAGTTAACAACCCATCGTAATCTAATGCCAGTCACTCTAGCAAAATTCTTCTTCCGCCAGTACTGTTTCTATAAAGTAGAGCTGACAGGAAGGGAGGGCTAGCACAAGCTTTTCCATAACTGCTTTTATATGGAAAAACTTATGAAGTGTAAGGAATTGATCTACCTACATTTTTTTTTTGTTGTTTAAATGAACAATGATTTTGGCAGGTAATGACTCTTACACGGATCAATGAGGAAAATACTGAAATACTTTAAGATATAAAAGTCCATCAAGAGTAAGTCGGGAGAGAAGCAAGTGAAGAAAATCTATGTAGAAGGACTCATGCTCCTTTGATTAAGGTTTCATGGAATCAAAGCCATATTCTGTCAGGAGTTCCCTATACCAAACTGCATTGGAGTACTGGTAAGACAACAAAAGATGTAGATAATTTTCCTGTTCACATAAATAAGATATTACACCTCTTGCATGTTGCTACTGAGAACACAATTGTACAATTTGCTAAAAATTTTTGTAATGTAGATATGATCTTCGACTAAGCTTCAAATATTACAGTATGCAGTTTCAGAAAAGAATTCAAACACCATGTTCAGAAAAATATCCAAATATGGTAGGAGAAAGGGAACAATATTAACACAGTCTCAACAAAGCACAGCAAGGCTAAAATGACAAGTAATGAAAGAGCAATAGTAGGAGTTCTCTACTGAGGCATACATTTGTTTTTTTTTCATTATTACAATTTCTTTCTATTACTATTAGTTAGAGAGGAGCAAGCAATTTTTTTTTTTTTTTTTTTCATGAGGAACAGTACTTACTTGCTCTTTCTCTTGCACTTTTTGTGTTGAAGACAGACAATGGGTTGTAATGATTGAGAGAAGGTTCAAGGAATGCTACCGGAATGGCTGCTGCAAGAGATGCTAAGCACTCACCAAGTGCGGGACGCTGCCTGTATATGAGAGACATTAAAAGTTACCTGAGAGGAAAAGTCTTTCACTAGGCTTTCAATGTCTAGCATGCATTATAAAGCAGCATTAACATTTACTGCTGATTTAGTTTATCTTTTTAATACATTAGGAACTAATTGACAATTTTGAAAAATTTTATTTCTCACATGAACAAAATTACTGGAAATTACAGTGGTATGAGAAACACAGTTTTTAAAAAAAAACTCCACCAAGTATTGTATATTAAACGTAAATTGCTCAACAGTGCAACTGTGTAACTACAAACTATAGAAAACATGTCTAGAATATGCACAAAGAATAGATTAATAACTGTATATTCTTATTATACCTTCAGTTTTCTTAAACAAGGAGCAAATGCATGTAATCAATAGGAATTTGTTTTGGCAGTCATACCCTTTTCAAGACTTCACTTCCTTTCTGTGTGTATGTATATATATATATTTATTTTGCTTCACACATTATACCATTTACATAGTCAAATGATGAGAAACACTACTGCTACTTATCAAAGACCGATTTAATGACATTATGGCATTCTGCGTGGTGTGTTCTGAAAGGGGCAATTCTGCATTCCCCCACACAATGTTCCCATGTTTCTGTTTGTCTGTTCTGTGCTAGCACTAAAACTCAGATAGCATCTTGATAAGCTGGATGAAGGAACTGGTCCAGCTAAAAATAAACCTCACCATAAAATCAAAACTAACCAAACCAAACCAACAGCAACAAAACATGCTCATCATCTGGCTGCATAAACACTACTTACCAGTGTCCTGGTTTCAGCTGGGATAGAGTTAATTTTCTTGCTAGTAGCTGGTACGGTGCTGTGTTTTGGATTTAGGATTAGAATAATGTTGATAACACACCGATGTTTTAGTTGCTGCTAAGTAGTGCTTACACTAGTCAAGGACTTTTCAGCTTCCCATGCTCTGCCGACTGAGGGCTCTTCCCATGCTCTACCGAGGAGCGGCTGAGGGAGCTGGGGTTGTTTAGCCTGGAGAAAAGGAGGCTGAGGGGAGACCTTATCATTCTCTACAACTCCCTGAAAGGAGGTTGTAACGAGGTGGGTGTCGGTCTCTTCTCCCAAGTAACTAGTGATAGGACGAGAGGAAATGGCCTCAAGTTGCGCCAGGGGAGGTTTAGATTGGATGTGAGGAAAAATTTCTTTACTGAAAGAGTGGTTAAACATTGGAACAGGCTGCCCAGGGAAGTGGTTGAGTCACCATCCCTGGAAGTATTTAAAAGACATGTAGATGCGGCACTTAGGGACATGGTTTAGTGGACATGGCGGTGTTGGGTCACCGGTTGGACCCAATGATCTTAGAGGTCTTTTCCAACCTAAATGATTCTATGATTCTATGACTGAGAAGGCTGGAGGTGCACAAGAAGCTGGGAGGGGGCACAGCCAGGACAGCTGACCCAAACTGGCCAAAGGGATATTCCATACCATGTGACGTCATGCTCAGTACATAAACTGGGG
>NW_008824446.1:1811982-1816378 GCF_000699105.1 Pygoscelis adeliae
GGCTGGGCATCGGTCAGCAGGTGGTGAGCAATTGCATTGTGCATCACTTGCTTTGTATATTCTTTTATTATTATTATTACTATTTTATTTCAATTATTAAACTGTTCTTATCTCAACCCATGAGTTTTCTCACTTCTACTCTTCCCATTCTCTCCCCCATCCCACTGAGCGGGGGGAGAGCGAGCGAGTGGCTGTGTGGTGCTCAGTTGCCGGCTGAGGTTAAACCACGACAACCAGAAAAAAAGAAAGGTGAGGAAGTGCACAGATGAAGGTGCAAGAGGTGCTGAGACTGTCCTTTTCAGCATAAGACCAGACTCGCATTGGCTTAAAACTAAAGCTAAGGTACTCTTTTGAAGTTCTGAAGCACTGTTTATACAAGCTGCCTTACAGATTTTGTTACGCTTGACATGCAGATTGGATAAAGATAGCACACACCTTTCAGCCTTTGAAGCTCCATGGTTTTTTTGGAATAGACATGGACAGGTTGAAGCGGGTCCAGAGGAGGGCCACAAAAATGATCACAGGCATGAAACACCTCTCCTATGAAGAAAGGCTGAGAGTTGGAGTTGTTCAGCCTAGAGAGGAGAAGGCTTCGGGGAGACCTTCTTGCAGCCTATCAGTACTTAAAGGGGGCTTATAAGAAAGATGGGGACAAACTTTTTATCAGGGCCTGTTGTGACAGGACAAGGGGGAATGGCTTTAAACTAAAGGGGGGTAGATTCAGACTAGATATAAGGAAGAAATTTTTTACTCTGAGGGTGGTGAAAGACTGGCACAGGTTGCCCAGAGAGGTGGTGGATGCCCCATCCCTGGAAACATTCAAGGTCAGGTTGGATGGGCTTTGAGCAACCTGATTTAGTTGAAGATGTCCCTGCCCATGGCAGGGGGGGTGGTCTAGATGACCTTTAGAGGTTCCTTCCAACCCAAACTATTCTATGATTCTGTGATTGTTCAACTTCCAGGAATAACAACAATCTTTTTAAGATTCCTTTGTGTCAACAAAGCCTTCCTCATTGTATTACTTAAAGTCAAAGATCGTGACCCATCTATTACCTCATCTTCAACTGCCTATGTCAATTTTTATTTCACAACCATGCTGGAATGTGAAGAGACATGCAACTCTATATGCTCCAACTTCTTTTGTTGCAGGAGAAAGAAAAGAAATCGGCAAAAGCAATGGCCTTACATAATTGAAAAATATTATAAAAAAGGATTTTTGTTCACTTGGGAATTTCATGGAACATGATTCACACAATATTACTCTATTTCAAGGGTGAATGCTCATTTGTTCTCTGTACAGAATTACTACAGTTTACTGTTGTTTTACTGCCATCAACAAAACGGAAAATGCAGAAATAAATTACCACAAAATTAAAAAGAAACGATATGCTCCACCTATATATCTATCTCATTTTCCTTACATTCTGACCATCCATACAGTGAACATTTTGCAACAGAATACCTGAGGCATTAGTATCACAGATAGTAACCACAGACCATTTCATTAAAAAACAAATTTTTGATAATGTCAGAATTCCTACTATATTATAGAGCACAGCAATGTTCTCTTCCAATTTAAATTGTAATGAAAGATGCAATATTATATATATAGGAGATTTCATAAATTTTCCTACAAAGGAAACTTTATTACATCTTTGCCTTCTGTTGGATCAAGAAGGAAAAACTTGGTGTGTATATATACATATGTACACAAACACATATTAAAAAGTAATTTCAAAAGACTAACATCAAATACAGTGAGGCTATTTAATCACATGCATGACAATATCATAATGCATACCCATCTTTCTATATGAAAGAAGGATACCAAGAAGCCGAAAGAAGAGAAGATGAAGAATTATACAACAAGGCTAAGAAAATTACTCTAAGTGCACAGATATTATCTGTCATATGAAAGTCCTAACTATGAGAAACCACGGAAAAGCCTATAATTTTGCAGGACAGAAATTAGAAAAGATAAAAAGAATTTCAGATCAGATAGTCATTGACATAAAAAACAAATAATGTAAAATAAATCACTCAGGGAACTGAATAGTTCAACAGAATTAATGGAGTAAAAGGTACTTAAAGAAAAGCCAGATTAACCCTTTAGACAAAATATGTTAGAAAGACAACTAACTGGAAACATTCACTCCAAAGAATGAGGAAGAACTGCCAGAGGCTGATGTGCAAGTCTTGGAGGAAGTGGAAAACACCTGAAATGTAATCAAATCAAGCTAGACTTTGAAAAACCAAAGCAAGATAAAAGACTACCCACTGATGGTAGTCATGAAGAAGCATTTCCTATTATACCATTGTTATAAACTGCATCTTTGGCAGTCTTCATTTTGAGAAGCCTCAAACAGGTCAAATTGAAGTCTTAAACTGAACAATCTGGATATGTATGTATGACCGAATACAACAGTTAATTTTGTCATATTTAACTACATATGTAAAAAAAGTGCTCTAATTTCTTAACTTATGCAGAAGTTTGTATTTCTTATTATTGATACAGATATTCAATCATTTGTGCTAAAAATCCTTTGGAAATGTGTTTCTATAAACCAACCAGGAAAAGACCAAGACACCATAAAGAGACGTACAACTTTTGGGTACGGGGTATGAAAAGGGAGTTTTCAACCCCAAATTTAGGACCTAAATTTCTGATGCAGTGAATGAAAAGAAATGGGTACCTGGGTATAGAATTCATAGTCAGAATGCCTATAGCAATAATACTACACTTGCCAGTAGAGCATTAGGGCTCAAAGTCATCAAGGACTACTGCATTTTGCATCCAGTCCTCAACATTTATGAACCACAGAAACATTTAGAGAAGGAAGGTCCACAGAGAAATCAGAAACATCTCCAACATCCTAAACAAGCTCAACACTCTTTGTACAAAGGATAAACCCTTTGACAGTGGAAGTTTATCACAACAAGGCAGCAGCAGCAATCCAACTTAGTATTAGTCCTGAGCCCCAGCAGCCAGGAGTCTTGCAGAATCAGCTGAACTATTTCAGCCATGAAAAGTGATGTTCACCTATGAAAAGTGAACTATGACTCATCCTGCAATGGAAGGTAAAACTTCTTAATGTCCCTGCCAAAATTCACTAGAAGAAAAACTGCACTTTGATCCTACATCTGAGCACTGTTTAACTTGAACAACTGTTCAAGTCAGCTCAATCATTCACTTCTAAGTTTTGCTGAAATACTGAGCAGTGTGTTTGAAATCCTACCTCCCACCTAGACAGTGATGTCTGCCTACAGCCTTAATTTAAGAGCCTGAGTGAGTCTAGTGGAAACTAAACTAAATGAAATCCACAGTTGGAAACCTCTCATACAGCCTTAGGAGACTAATTCATTTCCTCGGATATATCTGATCTGATCACTCTTCCCTTCTAAGAACTGCAGTAGGAAAAGGTGATGATGCTAACATCAACGTTTAATGTATCTGTCCAGTGCTTATAGCTCTTGCCAATCAAGTGAAGGCCTATGCTGTGAGCTCTTCTCGTTGAAAGGCAACTCAAACACAATCACCTTTTATTTCCTGTGAGAAGACCCTGACTGCTAGTTAGAGTAGGGGTAAGGCACTTCCTATTTTGCCTATCAGATCTGTGTCAAAGAGTATTTAAGATTTTCAAGCCCAGAAAGAGAAGAAAGAAAGAGTATAGCTTTGTAATTTAGTGATGGATGTATAAATGACTGAATGTGGACATACACAAGAATGAGCTTGTGCACACATGTACATGCATGCAGAGTGGGAGGAAAGAGGCAGTCTGTCCACCAGACAGCTCTTGTATTTTGCATGAAAGAATTATTGAATAAACTCTGGAAGGAAGTAAGTGGAGGCCAGAATTCCTCATACTAGGCTACATACATTCCTACATACCAGACTACAGAGTTGCATTTCCTCCAGTTTAAATCTCCCTCTCAGGCCCTGTGGATCTTAAACTTTTCATTATAAGAAAGCTCATGAAAAGTGCCTAACCTAAAGCCTTCAGAAGCGTAAGGAAGGGTTATGATTACCTCGGCTCCTGTCTTGTGACAGACAGACCAACAATTAGGGTTCTCTTTTCTGAAGTAGCAGATATGGATTTGAGCCTCTTTTAATGGAAGAGGATCTAAAATCCAGGGCTTGGAACATATCATGGCAACTAGATGCTTAAAGGAATCGTAGACCCTACTCTTCTCAAAATGCAAGTAACTGGTAAAGTGGTTTCCTTTGTAGAGTTAAAGGCTGTCAGAATGCTCTACATATGCTCAGGATTGCAACCCCATGCAACGCTACAGGCTTGGAGAAGAGTGGCTGGAAAGCTGCCTGGCGGAAAAGGACCTGGGGGTGTTGGTCGACAGCCAGCTGAACATGAGCCGGCAGTGTGCCCAGGCGGCTAAGAAG
>NW_008824446.1:1816995-1820362 GCF_000699105.1 Pygoscelis adeliae
TACTGAAAGAGGAGTTAAACATTGGAACAGGCTGCCCAGGGAAGTGGTTGAGTCACCATCCCTGGAAGTATTTAAAAGACGGGTAGATGAGGCGCTTAGGGACATGGTTTAGTGGGCATGGTGTTGTTGGGTTGATGGTTGGACTCGATGATCTTGGAGGTCTCTTCCAACCTTAATGATTCTATGATTCTATGATTTTATGTTCAGGACAACTATTTTGAGAACTCTGTATAGACTTAGGTGTGAGACAGATGCAGCCTGCTTAGTACTCGGCCTACTTACCACAGCAACATGCAGTAGCCAAACTTTGGTAACCTTAATGGCAACCCATGGAAAAATTTAGCTTTCCCTATGGGAAAAATAAAATCCCTGCAGATACACTGCCATATGCTCAATGAGTTATTTGCTTTTCTTTAGTTTTGGGTTGTCTTTTTTCTGTATGGAATTGAACTCTTAAGATATAGGCAACTACATTCCAGCTACAGTGTATTTTAAACATGCTCACACTGTTTCAAATTCACCTTTCATTCAAACTGCTTTATTATATAAACAACACACTCCTAAAGAAGAGAAAATTTTACATGTTGAGTTTTTCACTCATTACCTTTCAACATAGATGTTCTTCCCAGTCCCAAGGGAATAGAGGCTACAAAGAATTCTGTAACATGAAACTTGTACATCACCCACTAGAGGAAAATAAGAGTAGATTATCAGTATTTATTCAACTAAAGACTACTTTCCAAATATTAAACATTTGTTCTACGCAATCTGATAAACGGTGTCTAAAACTTTTAGACTTTCAGTATCACTAAACATTCTAGGTTGTCAATACTCCACACGTGTTATTTATCTTCAATTTCTCTGATACCTGGTCTGTCATCTACATTCATTCCAAAACCTAACAGATCATCAGACATTCCAAGAGGCCAGCAGGTACTTGCTAATAAGATATTGCAGGTTATCACACTTGCAGAGTACAATTTTAAGCTAAACGACATCAGTCTGTGTGTCTAACCTCTAGGGCATGATCTAAAGGCTCCCCACCTTTTTAAAGAAAGTCTTTTCATGGATGTCAATCTTATAATTATCTTCTGCTTTGGAACTGTAATCACCCAAATATATACAAAATTTTGAAACAGCATATTGCTGAATCTCAAGGAGGCATTTCAGTAATTTTAAACTAAATGATGCTAAAAATAAGAAAAATTTAAAATAAAAGAACTTAAGTCATTTTCAAATGTAAGAAAAAACCCACAAAGAATTAATAATGAGTTGTCTCCTTTAGTCTAATGAAGTAAAAATATGTAACAAAAATAAGCATGATTTAATTTTCTATAGGAAACTAGTCTCATCCACACAGTTGGTAAGAGAACACTCAAGGGGAAATTGTAATTTCTCTCTCTCAATGTTTGGAGAAATATTGTACATAATTAACTTGAATATAAATATAATATATATATTGAATAAATATATATTCAATATATATGTAGAATAAATAGAATAACTGAGTATTATTTTTAAACATGGAATAGAAATAAGGTACTATGCAGCTAATTTCAGATTTAGTGCTGGAACTGTGTGTGTTACTGAAAACAGAATTTCATCCTTTGAATTCATGCAATCATTACTAAAAAGCATTTGTATTATTATAACACAATAAACTTCAAAAATAAAATAAAAGACTTACAAAGTAAATCAATTCCAAACTGATATTGTGAAATATGTTCAAAAATTGATGTCAAGATCGGTAACAATGCTACCGTAGTATAATTGATATTCTGTGAAACACCCTTGATTTGTGTTCGTGAATGGGTAAATTTTCCAAGCTTAAGATTTTCTGAAGTCTTTTCCAGGTCTTCAGCTGCATTTTCAAAAAAGGCACGCAATCCAGCTTTAACAAGCTCAGATCCTGATTTCATAACAGTTCTGAAAAATAATAAGGGAAAAATATTAACTTTGCATTGATCTTTAGTAGTTGTATAGATATATATATGTACATGTTAGTTACATTCTATCAGTCTTTGAAGATACACACATGTATCAGCAAACTTTACATTATGAACTGAAACGGACAGTTACATCTACATAGCAGTATAAGCAACAATTAGCTTGGAGTATTTAATACAAAATAATAACAACAAAGAACTTGCTTCCTCAGTCTTGTCTTTCCAGTTTTTGTGATCTGCTTTCAAATAAAATAATATCTTCTCAGCAAGTGTCATAGGTGGTGAGAAAGCTCCTCTGTACAATACGCTCAAGAAAAATAACTCTTCATCCCTAAATTTAATGGGAGCCACAGTAACTAGGTATGCAAGTCAGGATACATGCTTACCTATCTTCAAAGCACCCTAAATCTAGAAAATACAACTGCAATGCCAGCATCACAGTCCCATTCCTTAATTTTTTTTTGCACTCTTCTCCAACCCCTTAATGAAGCTTTCCAGTGTTGTTATTCACAATGAGTTTGTTGTCAGGCTGCTGTATAACATAACCAGGCCAGAAAGCAGCTCAAATTAGAAAACTATCCTGGCTTGTGTTTTAATCTACATAAGCATTTCAATGGTAAACAGTGAAAGTTAACAAATGTAACTATGCCCATATATTAATACATTCTGCATACTTTTAATGCCAAATTTTCCAATATGCACTAAACTGTCTCAATATCTACAGGTATCAATACTTATAGTTCCCAAGTTTGTGTCATTTACGTCTCCTAATAAAGTCTTCAAATGCCTTTGGAAAGGGTGACAAAAATTTCCAATGTTTTAATGACAGGCATTGAACAAAAAAATGTAGATGAAACCCTTTAGACAAAATCTGCTACTATGGAGGTCAATATCTGAATTACTGATACTGCTAATATCATTAATTACAAATAAGGAATAAAGAGTACAGAAACAATCCAACTGCTCCCGAAAAGCTCTGCGACACCTATGTAGTTTGTAGTTGGTACAAATGTTGCAAACTTACCGTGTGTCAAGAGACTGAGCTAAGATGTGCAGGCAGTTCACCATTGTAGCAGAATCACTACCTGGTTAGAAAGAGATACTATGGGAGCACAATAGTATAGAAAATGTAGGATAATCTAATGATCCAAAGTGTCATTATTGGAGATGCACAGGTTAAACAAGACATGACATAAGTCTCCCACCTTAGGTCACTAGAGAGAGAGTTAGGTCTGGTTCTAGAACTAACTTTCAATTTCTTAAGTCCATTTCCATACAAGAACTAAAAAGAATAACTAGTGTCTACTTATGGCTCATTTTCATCACTTGCCCCTGCAACATTCTGAACTTTGTATTTGTAGTATCTACATTTCTTTTATAATTTTCTTACCAATACCTTTGAAAAAGGTATGTTATTTTTC
>NW_008824446.1:1820397-1855043 GCF_000699105.1 Pygoscelis adeliae
AATTATTCTATTGGATTCAACAGCTGGATGACAGAAAACAAAACAATTAGTGTAAGATGACTTTTGAAAAGCTAAAAGTAACTGCAAAGGCATGAGATTTTTTTAAAGGAGTCTGAAAATCCTGGAAGCTGCTGTTTCTTCCTGCTCCAACACTTTACATATTCTATTAACTGCTAGCTTCAGAGCCATGTTCAATGCACTCACTAATTGTACTGGAAGTTTATGCATAATTTTATAGAATTTTGCCTATAGCTTGTGAAAAGCTTCAGGTAAGAGAGCAGCAATGGTTACACATTCTTTATATTTTTAACTTTATCAAGATCTTTCTTAACAACTTACCAAAAAGTGAGATCCTATGTCTAACAAGAGCAGCTAGTTTGCAGAACAGGCTAAAGCAGAAAAGAACAGAAAGAGCAAGACAAGACACGACACGACAAAGATTAAAGATTTATTTAGAATATGAGGTAAAGATAGTAGGAATATGAAAAAGAAAACACAACGTAGTTCCTGGAAAGTGTATTTTGAATCATACATGATGATAACAGTCAGTCAAATAACTGCATTAAGCAGAATAACTTTTTGAAGCTTCTGAATGATCTCATTTTATAAGCTTCACTACTTCAGAGATAACTTGAAACGTGAAACTTTCTTTTGATTACAGTGGTTTCCAACAACTGCATATTATATGGTTGAGTCATTCTTTATGGCTATTATTTCTGAATAAGAATTTTTTTTGTAAGAACAAGAAAATCTGAGTAACATTTTAGAGTTTTACTTGGCATTCTGCAGGAAACGAACGTTACAAATCTTCATACTATTTAAAACAATTTGTGAAGATATCCTTTGTAAATAAATAAATCTGTGTTTAGCCACTGCTGATGATAAGATGAATCCTGAAATATATACAGACTAGAAGAGCTTCTGGTGAGTATGTCAGAAACTTGCATATCTAACCTATCTGTCAAAATAAGAGGGTAATTAGGAGAAAGGAAAAATCACCAACTCTAAAGATTAAAGGGGCTACTTTAACTTCTAAAAACAAAGACAGCTAGGCAGACTTGTTTATCATATGTGCATACTTTACAAATGGAATTAGGATGTAACAAAATGAAGCAAATATACCTTAGAAATTGGTATGGTCTCTTACTAACAACAGATTGTCATTGTTATCTTCACAATAGTATGGAAATACCATACTTCCAATAAGATGAAAATAACTGATAATCACTTTTCTCAATGAGGAATGGACAAAGAATTATAAGATATTTCTGAATTTATAATAGCAGATATGCAGGCTAGACATCTAACTTCATTCATGTGCCTTTGTAAAGGTGTTTTGTACAACGCCAGTAAGCATCTTTCTAGCTTTATTAAACTGACCTGACTGACTTCAGGGAAGTAATAGGAGTTTTCAGAGACGAAGCATGAAATTGAAATGAAATGAAATGAAACTTCCATCCTCCTGAACTGGAGCTGACTTTCTCAGCTGCTGGAGGACTATCTTGCGCATTTGTATATAATATATCTGAAAGCTCAGTAAAGCAGAATCTTAGGGACTTAACACTCACTCTTACGGGCAACTGCTATATAAGGACTACCACCCACCTAGAAGATGGAAACAAAAGGGTAGTAATAATTTAGAGAAATACAAAAATACGTTGGAAGAAAAACTGAAGAATGGAATCTAGGAAGTTCTGTGCTAGGTCTGATCTTATGTAACAATGAGTAAGTAACTTTTACTTTCAAATTTTATATCTACTCTTCCGTTGGAAAAAGTAGTCAACTCTGGTCAACATAGTGAAGAAAAGCAAAAGAAATTTGAGAAACTGAGAGTTAAAGTAAAAAAGCATGAGAGTGAAATACAGTTTGAAAGATTATGATACAAAATTTCCCGAATAAAATAACTGGCAACACACCTTTAATGGGGAGAAAAAAACTGGCAACAAAAATATTAGATGACAGTCATCATTAAAAACAGATTAAATATTAATTTTTAACTGTTAATTGCAGAAAAATGAAATTCATATTTTTGTAAAGGCAACACATTATAAATTAAAAGGCAACTGTCTCTTTTTAATTAAGTTTTCTAGAATAACTTTGAGTCGAATGGCTGATTCCAACCAAATCTGAAACAGTACAGACATCTAAAAATTATTAAATTTTAGCAATTTTGGGGGGGGGGGGCATAAGTAATTTTGTACAGAAGCGAAAATCCATAGTTACCTCTGAAAAGCTGTATCATGGTATTTTCACATTTTTTGCTATCTGAAAATTTAAATGTGAGACCATTTAAATGACCCAAGAGTGGGATAAGCTTCAACCAGAAACTGCCATCCACAATGAAACACAAACCCATCAGAAACTAAGTTTTATTAGTTCCACTGCTCGCAGAATCATTTATTAATGTTTTTTATGTTATCATCCACAATTATATATTATAATGTATATAACTAGCATATATACTTAATTCTTTAATTATATATTAAAGAACACTAAAATGAGGAATTCACTGCCATTCTGATACAGAATGAACTATTCACTTTCTCTCTGAGGAAACTGAGCTTTTGAACTATCCTCTTTAATCTAAGAAGAGACCTTTAATTATCTATATAGAACCCTCCTGTGTATATCTTAATTTTCTACTTACCTTGCTACCATTTCCTTTTCCTTATTTGATGCATATCCACTGCTACTGAGTGTTTTTGTTGGAGAAGACAGGAAGTAGAGGCAGTGATTTGTAAAGTACTGATCAACTAATGGTAAAAGAACCTAAGAAATACAGATACAAAATGTATTTTTCACAGAGCACAACGGTAAATGTAGCAACAATGCTCTGATTGGTCAAAGTTCATTCAAAGAATTTTAGAAGTTGTGTAACAGTTATATTTTCTCATTTCAGACACAAAGTCATATAAATTAAAATCTTAAGTCTTACAATTTTACTTAAAAGTTACATAAATAATAACAGAGTTACACAGATCTATCTATTTTGGATCTAATATTGCAAGCTTACTCTTCTCACATTCAACAGGGATAAATATCACTGAACTAAGAGGACCCTTCCTCTCCACTATTTACATAACTGTCCAGTACAGATATGAAGGGAGAGGTTGGGTTTTTTTTTAAGGCCCTAAATTAAATCCTAAATGTTCCTTACTTCAAATCTGATTATTGACAACATTTTTCTTATTAGGTACACAAATGTGTACAATTACTATTCATAGGAATACTTCTTCCTGTTAATTAAATGATACTGTGCACTTCAGTGATACACCGAGGCAAAAATTTTCAGAAATAATTTATATGTTCAGTGACAGTATTTAATTTCATGTAATAAATAAGCTGCCTTTTAATTTCTATGTTCCCTCTCATGTAGGAGCAGGTATATTGAAATATTTTGAAATATCTGAATCCCACAAACATATTGAAATATTTTTGAAGATATTTTGAAATATTTGTTAACAACATTTAATTGATTACTTACCATGAAGAAAATGGGAAAGATATATTTCTATTACCTGAAAAGCAGTCTAACATAACAAATTTCTATGTTCTGTGTAATGGAATGTATATGTACATTACTTGAAATACTAAATCACTCACTTTGGCAAAGAATTTTATTTCTTGGTCATGTGGAGATTTTTCAGTTTTTCCACTGGTTACAATGGCTTCTGCAAGGATACAATCAAGGCAGACATGAATACTAAGCTGTCTAATAATAAATAACACAATAGCTCTTTGATATAGCCTTGCAAACTTAGTTTTGCTGAAATACAAATAAAACAGCAGAAACAGTTTAGCTAGTTACAGATTTCCAAGAATTCAATCTTGCAAATTAAAAGACAGAATTTAAGTTTCTTAAATGCAATAAAAATAGTGGTCACTATAAATTTAAACATATCAATCCAAATATTTAAATATCAACAATTTTAATTATTTTCAAAATAAAATCTGCAGCTTACCCAAATGTGCAATAAACTCTTGAGCAGAATCAACATATTTTAAAATTTTCTTCAGAAACTTAAAGGCAAACCTCTTTTCCATGGATGAAGCATCCAACTCCATGTCATTCAGACCCCTGTTTTAGAAAGCATTAAGATAAATAGCATTGATGATGACAGTAATACAAATGATGACATATGAAACATTCTATTCCTTATTATCTTTTAATTATGGTAAGTTTTCATAAGAAGGAGAAAATGACCTTCCATAGCAACTCTTAGTTATCAACTACATAGCAAGAAATGTTAAAATCAGTTCATGTTTCTCTAAGAGGTATAATAGCTTTGGATTAAAGTGTCAAAAATACACGTATTTTAGGATAAGAACTTCAGAGAGCTATATTAATGCACAAATGAAGTACATTTGAATCTAACAAAGCAATGCATTGGCCACTCAATTTCTACTGCTGGCAGATTAAAGTGCCAAATGTTTAGGAAGTCAGCAACTACAGCTTTACAAAATCAGTCTAAGTACTACACTTAATTTCATTATTCACTATTAAACTTCATTTTTGTCCTTGAATTTTATGAAAGACTGAAGTAAAAATGACTTAAGCTACTAAATGAAAACCTAAATGCAAGTAACAAACTACTGTACTATTCAAAGTATTTGAAAAATTTCAACAGTATGCAATACTTTTTAGAAAGGCATGTATTATTTTTTTTTGAGATAAATTCATGACCTAAATGATTGCTGCATGCAAGATATAAAAGAGGAATAAAAATATGAGTGGTTGGCTATGCCTAGATTTAAAATATTAGATTTTATTTTAGCTACAAATGAAACCTACCTCACTGAAATTCTAAAATTCTTTAGGATCACAGAAAAATTTAGGTTGGAAGGAACCTCTGAAAGTCAGCTGATCCAAGTCTCATCTCAAAGCAAAGCCAAATCCAAAGTTAGATCAGGTTGCTCAGGACCTTGTCCAATAATGTACTGAGTATCTTCAAGGATTGAAATCTCATAATGACTCTGGAGAGCCTACTATAATGTTTGACCACCCTCACTGTGAAAAAATAAGGGTGAAATATTTTCATATATCTAACGGGAATTTCCCTTGTAACAACTTGTTACTTTTGAGGAGATAGTGTTTGACCTCATCATCTCTGTAACCTTGCATTAAGTAGTTGAGGACAGTAGTAAAACCCCATTGTAGCTTTCTGTTTTAATACTGAAAAAATCTAGCCTCTCCTCAGAGCCTCTCCTGGCACGACATGCATCCCAATCCCTGAAGCATCTTGGTGGCCCTGCACTTGATTAATTCTTTTGTCAATGTCTTCCTTAACACTGGTGAACCAAAAACTGGACAACATACTCCTGATACAGTCTCATGATAGCAAAATGGAAGGGGAAAAATATCACCTCCATCAACCTGTAGACTGCACTTACTAATACAGCCTAGTATGCAGTCAGCCTTCATCATCACAAGGACACACTCCTGATTCACGCTCAATTTGCAGAATTTGAAGTGCTTTTCTGCATAGATGTTGTCAGGTTCAATTTCCCTATTCCTGGTGTTATTCCATCCCAGCTATGAGGTGAATCCAAGGAAAAAAGTAATTCTGTGGGAGAAGGCTGATGTAGCAGAAATTTTAACAACAAAACCATCTAATACTAAAGTGTATGTTCTTGACCATGTCAGAACATGGGTAAGAGGTGAGGAACAGTTACAGTCTGGGGGAACAGAACCAGGGAACGAAGGAATGTGTTCCAGTCCCATTTTACACATAAACATAAAAGGAGTCTAGCCTCCCAACTTACAGTTTCATTTGAAAACAAAATAAAACAAAAAATTTTATTTGAAGAGTCCTAGTTTATATACTTTTATGACCTCCTATTAATTGATATATCACACGTGTAATCAAATGATTTGGTATGTCTTAACAGCTACGTATGGTTGACAGGCATCTCCTGCTGCCTTACTCTCACAGAGGATAATGAAACGAAGTATTTATCTGTATTTTCAGTGAAATCGCTGTAAATGTTCTCTTTTTGTGTTTATAGTAAGTCATGGTTGCTAAGAGATTACATGTACTTTCCTAAATATTGAAAGACATTGGTAGTTGTTAAATAACAAAGGCAACATCAAAAGAACTTGTAGAGGTTTAAAGATGCTTAACAAAATACCATGTTGTTTCTAACATATACTTGAGTAAGGCTGGAGAGATTTATCTGTATGTCATAAACACCCAAAAGTGCTTCAAAAGTGTTCTCAACAAAGAAAGAGGAGCAAAAAACAAAACAGAAGCAGATGGTATATGTGAAGTACACACACTGTGCCGCTTATATGTTTCCAATTATAAAGAATTTCCATGTTTTAATGATTAGTCCAATGTCTTTAAGAATGACATTCTAGAAATGTGATAATTGCAATCAGTACTTCAAAAGATTTTATATATACTTAAAGTACGCATATATTCATCTGAAGAAAAAAATGAGAAGAGGATAATCTTGATTCACTCTGATATAGACAATTACTGCAAACTCTTCGCCCATACGCTATAGTTTGACTTGTCCCATTAGTTAACACCGAAAACATTGTCTTCCTAACCCAAACAGCTGCAGCTGCAAAGAGATATTAATACTAATATTTGAGCAATTCCATTGGTGTTTCAAAGGACCATTCATTTGCAGAAACTTAACCTGTTTTTCTTATTCAATGGCTCTAAAGCAATTATGGAGGATATAAAAATGTTTGGTGGCATACCTACATTTTCGTTTCAGGCTGAGAGCCTACATATGTGGCAGGAGGGAATTTTTCTCTGTAGTGATGCAGAAATGTATATTTAGAGCTGGCTTCTAATATCTTAAGAAATGTTATTAATTGTTGAAGCCAACAAAGTTACCTTTTGCAGATTCTAATAATCAATTTGTATAAATTTCTGAGTGGATACTTTCACTAGAGATACAGACTTGAAAAGCAGAAATGAATGAAAACAAATAAGATCTGACTTCATGCATGTACAGAAAAATTTGTTCATGAATAGAGTTTAGTTTACAAAAATGCTTAATGCCAGCAAAATTTCAATTTCCTATGTGCTCTGGTGTTTCACATACAATAAAAGATGATAGTTATAGTACAGTAACTCACAATTCCATCATATAAAGCAAAAAATACAGCATAATAAGTTATTTTAATTTCATTGAGAGTGTAAGTCCCCACAGGCCAGCTTACTTCCAGACACAGCAATTCAAGTTAGAGTACAACTAATGAAGTCTGCGCTTCTGCATGAGCAGAAGTTAAGGATGAAATGCCCACAAAATAGCCACTTTGTCTTACTGCTTCACAGAACTCAAACCAAGATTTTTCTTAAAAACTGGATTAAAAAGCACTTTTACATAGATGTGTTTCAGTATCAGACCTCAGATTTATTTTCTCATGATCCTTACTGACACTGCTGGCTGCTAATTTAGAAGTTTTGAATCATCTGCTCGTTTAATTACACTATTGTTTCATTTTGTATTTACTGTGATCACGTACTTATTAAAAATGTTACCTGTCTACACTATTTCAGAAGGGTCTTTCTGAACTTAAAAATAACAAAGACTCTGATTTACAGAAGATATGCCAAATGGTAATTATGTTAATAAATAACAGGCTGCAGTGAGATAAAAGCAATCATTATGGTTTGTGCACTGAATGTAAGCAAGTATCTCAAAAACATCTGCAACTTACCGAGATATGATTATACCATTGACTTGAAGGAATTTAAACAGGTCTTGTGCCTTTTCACGGTCCCTTGCTTTCTCCTTGGCTGTCAATGTGTCGTAAGGTACCAATAAAGGATGACTACCTCCACCTTTAGTAAGTTGAAAGAACTGTAAGTTTGTCTACTGTAAGATTTATTTTGCTTCAAGTACAAAAAGGAACTATTCAATTTTGATTGTCTTACACTGCCTTCTTTCAGACTGTTTCTTCTCCCTCATTTTCCTTGTCTTTTTTGTGTGGTTCACAAGATTCTGGCTTACCTTTGCTTTCCAACTCCATTTTCTTCTTTTTGGCCCATATATTATGGTAGTTTTCTGCCATTACCTCAACCATTCCCTACATTACCATCACAAAAAACAAGATGCAAAATTAAAAGGTGACAATTAAAAATACTGTAATTCTACATAATTTTACTGTCTTGAGTAAAGTCTACACTCTTGTGGTAAAGAAACATTACAGTTAAATGCCATTTCTGTATTCAGCTGTTCTTTGAAGTCAGCACAGGCACAGGATACACATATATCACATGCTGTTTACAACCCCTTCCCTGGCTTCATGATAAATTTTTCTAGGAACTCAGGAAGCACCAATGGGATAAACAGTAGAAGTCTCTTCTTTAAACATGTAAATAGTATGGCATGCACCTTTCTACAACAGCATATCACAACCACAGTCACAAATACACTCATAAAACCTGACAAAATTCAACTCCTCAATAATAAAAACCCAAAGCTATTAATTCTTTTCAGCACAACATATGCAGAACACAAATACAAACCTGAAGCTCCCTAGAAAGCACCACATTAGAGAGATCAAGTGGTGCCGGGCTATACCCATTTCCCTGCGGGAAAAAAAGAGAAGTATTTTCTGATAAACTATTTTCGATAAAAGAATCAAATATTCAACTGCAACATCTCTGTTGTTGATCTGATTAGAGAAAAATCATTCACATTTTTAAACCTTCTTGTAGAAACTGTGTTCACCTTTTGTTTTGCAATGTGCTGAAGACACACAGGGTGATTAACAGAATACATCTGCTAATGTGGAAATAAGAAGGTTGCTGCAGATACTTAGATCTCTCTATTTGCAACAGATGGCAAGCTGCTAAGAACTATGCTTTTCAGCCTAAGAGAGGAGACCAGTCATGAGGCATACAAGATGTGCCTTCAAAACATGACAGAACAGTGTGGCAACAGCCTGACTAAACCATATACTAAAGACAAGACATCACAACAAAAAATTAAAATAGATTATTGTCTCGTGGAATTTACAGACTAAGAAAAAGGAGGAGTGTGATATATTTATGCAGTCTTTAAATGTTTAAAGTGTGAAAGCTCCCGTGCAACAAACTTATTAGGCATATGTTAAATGTGAACGGTCACATATAAATCAGTGATTTCAATCATGTACTGAAGTTAAACATGTGCTGAAATCCTCTACTCAATCATGTCTTTATTATGCAGCTTCTTGGGCAAGAAGGTCCAAATGCAGAACGCGTTCAACTGGCTGGAAGCAAAGATGCCAGTGACAGAAGGACTCCCTGTAAGGGAGTGAAGTTTGCTGAAGAGATAAGAAATACTGCAGTATTGTCCTGTAACAGAGTGCTCAAGGGCCACTTTTGGTAAGCAAAACTGGTGCTGGGGAATGAACCCAACACAGGGTTAAGGTGCCTGATGCTGATGCTCACAGGAACAGTGCTGGTGCAAATGTATATAAGGAATCAGCTTATGACACATATTTGCACGCTCCTTGCAGAACTGCTTATGGCAGTAGGACTCTGCCCAATGCATTGCTCATTAAATCTCACTATATTTAAGCACATACGTGTGTTTAATTCACCTCAAGGGGTACAATAAAAAATCCCCAACACTTGTCACAGTTTTAAACAGCTTTCCCTGCTCCAAGACACAGACATATTGAGCAGCAGTCTCAACATGCTATTACAAAAAACTACAAATGAAAAAAATAGTCTATATCACATCAAAATGCTAGGTACTATATAATTACCTGCAAATTTTGCCTGTAGATTTAACAAAAAGTATTAAATGTGCAATCTTATTTGTCAGTCATAATTATAATCTTGACAAAAGCCGCCTGTTTGACCAAAAAAGAAAATTACTAGATTTACTTATTATAAAATAAAAGGCTTTAAATACTCTGCCATGTGTTCTTTGAATGACTGTATGAAACCTCTCTTCAGGTCTTCTGAGAAAATGAATAGATATGGTCTCTGACAGCATTATCATCTTAAAAGTTCTTGTCTTTTTGCAATCTCCTCTTTAGTGTTACTGCACAGTTTTCATTATAGTGACATGACTTCCAATCTCAGAACTCTAACATTAAAAGGTTTTTTTCATTAAAAAGAATATAAAATTAACATAATTTTGTATAATTTCTTAGTAAATTAACAAACAAGCCTTTTGCTTTGTAAATTTAAGCAATTCTGCCTTACCTGGCTAGACTGAGATATGCTGCGGAGCTTTTCATTTTCACGCTGATGTATTATTGCCTCTCCTCCTTCCTTGGTCCTTTCTAGGCTCCATCCCATGGCCAGCATGGTTTTCAGTGATTCTCTGGCAGGCCAACGATAAATTTCCTTTTCCTTTGAAGAAAATAATGTAAAATTTCTCTGTATTTAGCAAGTAGCAAAAACTCAATAACAATACTCTGTCCTTCTTTATAAATAGCCACATGCCACAAAAGTAAACAGAATTTGTATATTATGTCTGAAGACACAATATAGTTCTTTCTACATGAGAAAGAAGCTTTAAAATACAAATTTTTTTGTTTTATTCTTAGTGGCATTTATTGCTGGGATATGTGTTACAAACTAACAGCACTCAAGTGAGCTCTGGAGCAATAAAGTAGTTTGTATCTGGAAACTTATTCATTGAATCCTCCAGCCCAAAATAACAAAAAATTGATGGCACTACAAGTGTAATGGAATTAGTTAGGCAAGTATGTACATTTGAACGCATCAGCACATGAGGCCTTTTTTTAGTCTTCCTATATTTATATCCATTCACGGATAGAGAACATTACTGATCTATACACCTCTTCATATAAATACAGCCATCAATAAGAAATTAGGGAACAGCCTGTATTCCAACACTTCTTTGAAAAGTAAAGGTGTTATAGAAAATCCGAAAAGTTGTGGCAAAGAAAATTCTGAGTATGTCATATTAAAACTTCTCAAATCAACCTAATAAAAGTGTTTCAGTTCTTACCATAAATAAGAATTTTTATGACAGTTACTTAACATGACAGTTTTTACGGAAAGACCTGATTTTTAGGTTCAAAAGTTCTAATCTGAGACAATTCAGAAAATTCTCTCTGAACTGCTTTAATAACAACTCAACCAACAATTCTTCAGCTCCTCTCCGAAGATTTCAAAGCAATTTACAAACCTTGGGAAATTAAACATTTTGAATCCCTCTTGGTTTTTGTCATCTCCATTTTCTGAACAGGAAAAGTGTGGTAAAGAGGGACAAATGTAATTGATTTATTTGAGTCGCCTACTGAATCATTGCAAAAATATGTAACAGAATTCAAATTCAGTTCACTGTTCTGACAACTAGAAGATATTCACGCCTAGTCAAGAAATTCAAATAAAAAATGCATTCAAAATAGTTTCAATGTTTCCCCATTTTCAGCTGAAGCATCTCCTACGTTTTCTTTAAGTTTTTCTACCATCTTTCTTGAAGACAAAATTGCCTTCAGATATGTTAAATTACACTTTCATCTAAAACCCATGAGTTGCTGCCAGTCATTCCTCATCCATGAAGGCCTAAAAACCCTGTGTTATTGATACTTTGAATACAAATTGGCCTAGGCCTATGAAGACTGCCTAACGGAAGCAAATTATACAAGACAGTGTAAGATTAACTAAACAACCACTTTAGCATATAGATGTTGCTGTTCTTAACTGTAAGAATTCTAGTTTGTCTCTCTTCCTTTTATAGCATATATTTGAAATGGATTTTAAGAAGTACACAAATCAATCTACTTTGCAGCCGAAATTTCCTCCATTACCTTCTCAGTTAAAGTTTTGAAAGGTCTTATTAATGGGTGAGTCTTCATATTTTCATCCAGTGAAACACCATATTTCCATCCGCTATTAGTCTGAAAAAAATAAATATACTGAAATAAGATGAGAACAACATAGATGAGTAACAGCAAACTGGCCAGTTTAGTTTGTCATATTGAACTGCTAATCTACTCCAATAGCTACTCAGTACCAAAGAAATTTCTGTTAAATCCTTCTGTGGATACACCGGAACAAAACATGGCCCAGACAGATTAGATGCTATCTGTGAGTAGTAAGTCTCATGCAACCAGCTCTGAGCCTAATATACATTGGCCCCTTTCAAACAGACTCATGCATTAAGACGGTACTGGCTAAGGTAAAAAAAGTGTCTCTTATTCTCTGGGAGGCTAAAGTCAGCAACGCAGAGAAGAAAATGTAATGCTAGCAGATCAGGCACTAAAGAACGTAACTTTAATGAATCCTTTACCTTAAACAATATTTATTAAACTGAAATTTATGGTTTGAGATTAATGTGTGTATATTTACATAGCCATATATATGTACACCTTTCTCTATAAATTTGCATACATAGCGCCACACAACAGAATTGTTATTTCTATATAACTCCTCTATAAAATTGTTATTGATTTGTTATTAATTATTATAATAAATTACTTAACCCCACCTCTGTATTTTTCCTTGAATGAAAGAGGTTTAAAATTCATACTTGGGTTGAATGTGTTACTCGTATCCAAACACTTCCAACACAGTTTTCAAAAACTGCAACAACTCCATCAAACTTCATTTTGCTCACATTTAACTCTAGAAGTTGTATTTATTAACATTAAAATCTATTTGCAAAATGTAACACTAAAAAGGTCTTTATAAAATATTTGACTGCAACATTAAAAAAGATATAAAAAATCACTCAGTATATATTGTCTTGTCTTATAGTTATTTTGAAGTAGTGAAACAGAAACACAACACACTGACAGAGCCCTTGGAAAATTATAGAGGAAATACATAACAGAGTTCTTAAAGCTAAAATGAAAGAAAAGCTATAACTACATTTTCTGAAATAAAAAAAAAGGACATTAGACTTCACAGGTACTCTCTTAGATCACAGAGCTGCTGCAGTAAAATTGAATCTTTGTGAATCCCAGTCAAAAAACATCATTACCAGGCAAAGTGAAGCTATGATCTATATATTTTTACTTAAAAGAAAAAACAAAACCCAAATCAAACCAAGTGCCCCTTTGTCATTCCCCTCAAATCTTTGTCCTAATAAATTCTGGCTACTTTGAAAGAGTGACAAAATTCAATGCAGTTTCCTGAGCAAAAGATTTCTTCCACATAACCCTAAAGAAATATGCAGACATTAATGCACTCCAAACAAGGGCCTATCAGTTAAACTGTCCAGTTTTTCTTTCAATATTCACCCCAGGTATTATTTACTAGTCCTTTTCTGACAGTTGCCAGTCTTAAAATAATTCCTACCTTATCAAAGGCCCATTTATCATGGGAATGTTCAGCATACTTGCTGACAATATATTCCAACTTTTCAGGAAGTACAAGGCTGTAAACAAAGGGGAGTACAGTCATTCAATCATAAGTTACTGCAGTCTGATTTATGAAAAAAATGTCAGTATAATACAGCACTAATCAAAATGCTTCACCTCCAGATGAAGACAAGACAAATATTTGGCTTTGCAATTCCATTTTCTTTAGAAGAAATGCCACAAAACAAAGCAGAGCTATAATAGCATTTAGAGGGAATCTTCAAATACATAACAGTTGCACTTATTAGCAACTGAAATCACAAGAAAAAAACCCTGCTTCACCATAACCTACAGGTATTTTTCTTGGTAATTTTTAATATAGGATAATATCAGTATGGATGTTTCACATTGCATAATGATGGAGGGCAAAGACTTTAATAGCAAGAATCAACTAGTGATCCTCAGTTCTTGCATATAAAAGTATTAGAAATCTGTATTTTAAAAGCACAAGATTACTAGGAAGGCCATGTCTCTATTAAATCATCACATATGATCTGCTTGTTTTGCCGTATCAGGTTATTGCAGATCAATTCTCAAAACTAAGTGAAGATTTTAGAAAAATCAGGCAATAGGCCAATTGAATCACTTACCAGATTTTGAAGATCTTGTATCATTTGTCATAAGCACACTCTAAATAATGACAGTATCAAACGTATTATAGGTGTATATATCCCAAACATTTGAACTATTAGGTAATAGGGTACATAGTAAAAATGGAATTTACTATGTACTCTGCAGATATAATGCAGAAATATTTAACATCTGTACAGTGCTGAGAAGAATATGTTTTATATCTGGTAAACAGGATATATTGCAGTGAAGTATTTGGCAGGAGGAAGCAAAAATCCCTACACTCCTTCTGAAAAGTACTAATATCATTAAAAAGTTAGTCACCAGCCAACTCTCCCTACAGAGGAGAAAAGTATGTTAATAAGGAATAGTATAAAAATATTTAAAGAAAGGAAATCACTATGATTTATATGACTCACTTTGCTGTGCTGACAGGTTTGGGATCAAAATTTCCTTCTGGATCCACTGAAGTCTGCTTTTCCAAAGTTGACCTAATTCGTGTATCTAAATAATCAGGGGGCAAGGCACCAGCTATAGCACTTAGACAAGGCAAAGCCATTCGAAAGAGCTCTGGATCATACTTCTGCAGGAGAGATAGGAACTGGTTGGAAAATCCAATAGAAAAACATGCAAAATGTTAGTGAAAACCAAGCAGCCATATGTACAAATATTAGAAGATGCAAATGAACAGTAAAGCACATTTAAAAGTTAAGCATAGAGCAAAATTATTGCTGCATGACATCTGTTTTTCTTGATATCAACTTGACACTTTTTTAAGACTATTCAAATTAACATGAGTATTCTGACACTTGTATAAGTATATACAATACAAGTATGACTCTTAAGCTTTCTTTGGGCTGTTAGGGCCTATGTAGGAAGGGTCAAGGGTTGTTTGCCTAGTTATGGAAGTATGATCATCTACAAAATACTATCTTAGTTCTAAAATGACCAATTGCTATCTTAACTGCAGAAGCCATTGTCATTTCTCCCTCTTTTCCCCTAATCTATTTCAGTTTAAATCATGCTGATTAAAGGAAATTGTGTTTTACTGTAGCAAAGTCAGTTAATTATTTTTCAAAATTGTCCTGCTAAGAGGTGAACTAGCACATTTGCTCTTCTAAACAGTCATTTTAGCTCTGGAGAGAACACAGAAGTACTTGATATATAAAAATATAAGGTGGAATTACATTTGAAGAATTTATCCTTAGTAACTTGCCATGAAACATATTCAAGGTCAATTGTTACACACTAGATTATAAAAAACATGTGCTAGAGGAAGTTACAGCAGATCACTGTAGGCCAAGGTTCTCCTTCCAGCTCTCAAACAACATTCTTAGTATGCTTAGCGAAAAAATAAATAAATTTCTTCTCTATCTTTCAGATTCCCCATCTATAAAATGGGCATAATGATACAGCTTTAAAAGGCTTTAAGATCTACTGATGAACACTACAGTGCAAGAGTTTGATGTTGTTATAATTATTTAATAAAGTTTTACTCAGATAGCAGAGGAATCTTTTTGATGTTACAACACAGGTACTGATCAAGCATTTATAGGAAAAAAAAATTACACTGCAAAAATATTTCTCTTGCTTCATTATTAGAAATAGAAAGACTATATGCTTTTATAAATCTGAATGACCACTTTGTGTCAAGAAAATGCTGAAGAATGATTTTAAGGCCCATTGAAAATACTTGCTGATAAAATTATATGTTTATATCACAGAGAGCGGAATGCCTAAAACTTTGAGGCTTTAACTTCCACTAGTTTTGTTGCAACATTCTTTAGTGTGTATGGCACAAACAAAAGTAGTGAGATCACAGGGTAAATTGCTTCCACTAAACAGCTGGAAGCCATGAAAACACCAAACCTGTAAATATCTCAGTACAAAACAGAACAATGGAGAATACTGTAGCTCAGCAGATTTACACAACTGTCTTTTCATTGGACTAACAAACATTTACAGAAAAATGAAAATGCTATTATAGGGGGCCACCAATATTGGCAGAAACATATCTTCTTCATTTATCTGTAAAAAGCTAAAACACACTAATTGGAAACATTTCATTGTGTCAGGCCGTCCTGACACTCTTTGCACTTGTGACAGCAGTAAGAGAGACATAAATGTCACTAAAATCGAATACAAATAAGGCTTAAAAAGCCATTTTAGAATAATGCAGAGACCATGTTCATTTCCATACTATAAATCAGAATGCCTAGAGAAGGAATCATCTAAATCTATTGATTAGAACTGGAACATAAGTTCAGTGAGATGCAATGAAAAAATTCATTATTGTTCATAGTGAGAACTTGATTTTTGAGCCCAATCTAAGTACAAAAAGTATTTACTCAGTAGGGCATTTCTCCTATCATAAATGTAATTTTTTCTTACTCGGAGAAAAAATGAGTAAGTGAAAAAATCCCAAGATCACACTTTGGAACAAGAAAATGGAAAAATGTTAATTTCTAAGAATGTTGCATTGTATTTCTTAAGCTGGGCAATAACCAGAAAACTAACAAAATACAAGTGTATGTTTGAAAACAGACAATGTAAATTTACTGTGCATACACCAACAATCTGACAAGCATATACATACATTTCTTAAAATTAATTTTATGTCATTAAAAAGTATTTTTAAAAGTTTAATAGAGCTGGGATAGGAGAGGAGACAACATTGACTTTTTAGTGCAGCAAGCAATCTGCCTCATTACTAGTGTAAGGCTATATGGGTATATCAAGACAAAGATTTGACATTTCATTAGTTTGGAGAGAATCTTTCAAGATTCAACATTCAACTTTTCATTAGAAAGTTACTTCATTAAAAGCATTCATTGCCATATCTCCTATATTAGGTGAAAGAATTGTTAAAATAGGAACTTTCTGCACTTGGCATGGTAAATTATCATTGTAATGCTTTCATAGTCATCCCATACTGCAATTCACTGTAATGTGAATTGCAGTCATTACCTTATGAGACAAGGAATCAAATATTCCCCAGAAAAGTTTTTCAGTTAAATGTAATTCTTCTTCTGCTGCAATTCCATAGCTTCCCATTCCTGAAGGCAGACAATAGTATTTCCAGCACTGTTCATAGTGATTTGTCAGAAGCTAGATTTTCAAGAAAATAAAAATGCACATAAAACATTAGTATTTAACAAAATAACATACTGGTTAGTGAAGTCTGAATTGCCAGTATCTGTTTAAACAGCTACATGAGTATTATTATTTATTTCTGTCTCTTAATTTCTCATGGCTCATAAAAATGGTCTTTTTTTCTTCTTTTTCTTTTTGGGAGAGCAGTAAAGCCCATGCTGTGGAAGTATAAAGAGTTTATTATCCCCAACTGCTGCTAAGGGATTCTCAGTGATGACAATGAATAGCAAAATTACAAAATTTCAGGATTGTCACCATTTGAGTACAGATTAGCTCACAGGATAAAAATAGAGACAATGAAATGGGTATAAAACAGGACATGATAGATTCTGGTTAAAAGTTTTACAAATTCAAATTGATTTTACTTCTGTCATTTGTAGTTGATGGCCTCAGTATTACTCAAAACATTGCAAAAAACCACCTGCAGTACACCCCTTTAGCCATGCCTGCTCATCTCTGGAAAAACCTATGGAAAGAACTATTATACAGACAATCTGTAACATACCAGTTAAAGAGCTAGCATGTATGGTGCACTTTCCACATAATTTCAAATTTCTACTGATTTCTTCTTTAGAACTAAAAATTCCTACCCCATGAGAAATTCTAAAATTTCTTTTAGCATCAGACTAGAATCTTGACATTTTAATTTTTCCTGCAATGTTTTTTAGGAAGGGAAAATAATAATTAAAAAAACCCAAATCAAACACTCCCTCTTTGCCATACTTTTGCTCCAAAATTACTGATGCTCCAGAATATGTCTGTGAATCTGGCAGCTCTGCTTTAGACTATGACAGAATTTCAATTCTGCCATAAAAAGACCTGCAGACCTAAGATCAGGCCCTTTTACCCCAACAGGAACAGGAGGCAAACCCAACAGAAAAATTCTAAATAAATGTTATTTATCATCTCACAACTGTAATTCTCTATTAACAGAACAAGAAGATGGATAAGACTTCAGTTAAAGATTGCTCAAAACTAAAAGGTGAATTCTGTTCCCTGTATCCTATTCTCTGTTGACTTCACTCAAAATTTATTCCTGGACTATGCATCCTACCAAGAGTTATTATAGTTCATATAGCAGAAGAAGAAATATCAAGGTAATGCTAACATTTAATTTAATACTTTCAAATACTCTTTTGCTGAAGCAGTGAAAAAGTCAACAGTTTGCTGAACAAAATTGCATAAACAACTTACTATATACTGTTTGCATTAGGCAAGATTTCACAAAACCTTTAATCATTATATTCAGTTCGAAAGACTTTATAAAACAATAACATTATTTTCAATTCAGAAGTCATTTCACATTGCTTCACCCTGCCCCATTCTGTTTTTAAAAACATGATGGTGACAGATTATTGTGAAGTAAGTTTTATGCTGAATGCACGTATAGAAAGTAAAGCATTTACCTTGAGAGGCATTTTACAGTATTCAGTGAGTAGCGGCACATCAAAAACTAGCCTTCTCAACAGCTGTTGCAGCATAGAGGGACGTAAGTGGCTGTAATTTAAAAAAATATAAGTTCTTAGTAAAATTCATACAGTCCAGTGAAAATGAAATAAAAATTGAAATCAATCTGCATACTAAAATTCAAATCACTCATTAAAAGTATTTTGAAAAACCCATGGTAGGTGCTTAAGGAATCTCACTATGCCTCATCTACATATAGAAGAATATAACACAGAAAGATGTGCTACTTCTGGACTCTCAAGTGAATAGACAACATGTGTGATCGTGCCATATGACAGCAGAGGGAAGGGTGCTGGATTTTTTTCAGAATACACAGAGGGGATAATCTAAGCAAAAGAAACAGAAGATTATCCTAACAAAACAGTTTCTGATATGACACTAAAAAGGAACAAAACACTCCTAACTGAAACTGATCTGGGAAACACATCATGATTATTCCTGTAAGAAATAAATCTCCACTGGAAGACTGAATAAATTACCCAGCATTTCTTTTCTAGCTATTTAATTTCAGTGATCTATAGACTCAAAATCAATGTAAAAATGCTCCTTTCATATCTCCCCCTCAGTCATCACATTTTCAAGCTGAAGATTCCTGGCCTACTACACTGTTCCAAAGGAGTGAAATTATTTCTTATGTTAATCCCTCTTGTTAGGCTTTTCTGAATCTTTTCCATTTCTACTATCTCCTCTTTTTGACAGGGGTCCAGCTCTATGCACAAACTGAAAATGCATTACTAATTTCACAGTCCACTGCACAGACAAGTAGCACTACAGTTTATGACAAAGATCAAGAATTATGATTCCGTTGGCAAATCTACATTTCAATTCCTGATATAACTTCAGTGCTCAGTTCAGTTTTAGGATCAGTTTTAGGATTTGGAGAGTCGGGGTAGTTTTTCTTTTTCTTCTTCTTTTTTTTTTTTTTAAACTATGGCCAGGTTCTTCAAACAACAATCAAAAATACAAACACATTGATCCCTTAAATCCCCAACACATGCTCACTGTCAGACTTGCCAGACCATTTTTGGTAATTGCTGGGGTTTTGTTTTTACAAATAATCAGAATTCCTCCTGTATCACCATAAAGCTCATATCAACATGACAGCTTATATAATGCAGTACCCATAATGGAAAAATCAAATCTATTTTTCTCTTAGGAAAAAAAAAAATCCTATCATACACTCTGGTCATTTATTTCATGCAAGAATAAAATAATCTCAGTTCTACATTATGCACAAAGAATGTGCATAATATAATATAATTTAATAATTTAAGAAATTATTAAAATACATATAATGCACAAAAGAAATCAATTTGTACACAGGTATCATACATACTGGCAAATAGCAAGCAGGCATTCTTCAATAGTGTCTCTTTGTGCTTTTGTAAGGGAACGTCCCTTGGATAACCTATATATTGTGTGAAGCATGGAGTCAACCAGAGAGGCGTGATGCTCTGTTCCAGAAAAGAGGGGAGCACATCTTTTGAGTAATGGAAACACAGCTGAGCAAATATATCTATTTAGTGCGAGAGCTGCCTCTGTAGTACTTAGAGAAACCTGTATGAAGTAGTAAATGATTGTTAGTATCATATAGAATAAAGGTTACTAAATATGAAGTCTATAAAATGTAATAATGAAATACTCCTTAAGTCCCCTTAGAGGCTGGGTGCTAACATGATATTCCCACTATACACATGAGGACAAAAGCCATTTTTTTGAACTTGAGAAAATCCAAGTCATCTACTTATCTCCTATCTCTTACCCCACTGTACTCTGAACCAATAGGAGCAAAAAAGGAATATGCAGCTTCTTTCTTTAAACAGGTTAACAAAAACCATGAAGCATTCAGTAGCACTTTTCATCTCATTTAATTTCTTTATACCTACACATATATGAGTTTTCAGTGTAATTCTTGGAAGCACACATGAAATAAAAGTAATCCTTAGGTCTATTACAGTATATCCAATGTACTTACTGTATAATTAATGTAAGCCTGTATTAAAAGTTTTTAAACTACATTACACTGTTGTGTCATGAGGTGGTACCAAATGCTTATGATCAGACTTAAGCTCTGTAAATTAATAGTAACTGAATTATTACTGTTTGTGTTTATAGCGAGCCTACACTACCTTTTTCCCTTTTAAAAGTTGTTTTGACTTGAGTTCCGTTTCTTACACTTACAGAGCCACTATATCCAGCCACTGCATCTAAACTCCATAGCGAAATACTTACTGTATCCAAAGAGGCAGAGGCTCTTAAATCTGGTAAAAATCCAACTTCCAGTAGGTGAAGGAGGAAGCTTTGGTCCTTAATACCATAGACACGGTCCAAGAAGAGTACCATGGGTGCTTTATGATCAGGACAGAAATTTGCAGACATGTCTGGCTCATTTACTGTGCCATCTACACAAATATATAATGCAATTTTTAATAGTAGATAACTGATAAAACAAGAAATACCAAGACAATGAAAGACACTATAATTACATTTAATGTGTAAAATTACATGTTCAATGAAAATTACATTCTTGTTCAGTTTTCTTGTATGCTGAAAAAGAATACTAATTTTTTATTATTTCAAAACGCCTATTATTTTGTAATTTATTAATCTTTCACTCTTAAAATTTAAGAATGAACAGCAAAGTATTCTACCTGGTTTATTACTATTACGGAGGGTGTTTATACGGTAAATTTAAAGAAAAATACTACTGCAAATATTAAAAATATATAGTAATTGTGAAGTCAAAGAAGGTTAAGAATTTTAATTTTTGTCTCATGTAAACTAGACTAGAAAGAACATGGAATCCAAGGAGAAGACAATAATAACACAGAAGTTAACTGTGTATCAGATAAACCATCTCTGACTGTAAAGGGGAACAGACAATTCTTGTGAAACCAAAAGGACAAAAGAAGGAGGGGAAGGAGGATAAAGTTATTTTGCCCTAGAAGAAAATGACAGACTGGTACTTTATAGCCCATGAAACATGGAGAAACTAATGGTAAACATGGAGATCATATGCCATAAAAACCTCATCCTCTATTAAGTTTATGCTTTGTAGAAAATTTCAGTTTGTACGATTATCTTGGAAGTTATTTTGTGGAAATAAATCCACCCTGGATAACCACGTTTACCGCTTCTAGGAAAGAATCAACAGTCGCACAACAAGCAAGAACACCATCATCAATACACCTCTGCACTCTGAACTCCAATTTTGAATTATTTTTGAGTTCCAGAGTGAAGAGGGTGAAAACTCTAGAGTCTTCATTGACTTCCCTTTAACAGGTAGTGTTAAGAAGGCTGCTAGTTCCACTGACAAAAAATCAATTTCAACCTCAATGACAGGTAGGGATCCAGGTACAGATAGGGAGCTACACGGTTTGATGCAGAGAGAGCAGCAGGTCCATGCCATGCTCTGGGTTTAGGTTTTCTATGTGTACACACAGTACACAATGTTTGGCTCTTCAGAGAGTAGTCTCATTCCCCAGAGGTGAGAATGGATGAATCAGAGTGGTAAGAGAAACAGATAGGTCCTACAGCAACACAGCAGCATTGCCTCAAGTCCACAGTGGCAACCCTTGAGGTACTAAGGAGAACATAAGTCTTGAGGAGGGACCGTATCTACGTGGGAAGGAAGGATCTAATCTCTGAAGAGAAGAACCACTCCTCCACCCTATGTCACTATGTCCCATTGCACATAGATTCTCCTATGGTAGACAGGGTCTCCAAGGATATGAAGAAGCAGGTAGTGGAAGTGGGAGACTGCAGTATTAGGCACTAAGCTGGGTGGCTTCATGATGTGTAAGAGGTTTCCATGATAAATTGTCTATACCTTATGGGAGGACCTTGTGGGAGGCAGGCAGAGATCTCGAGTCTGAAAGGACGGGTGAGATAGTGGTGTAGAGAAGAGGGATTTAGTTAGATTGATTATAAAAGGGGGAATTCTTTTGGGACAAGATGAACAAGTACAGAAATAGCCTGCACCTTAATAAAAAAAAACAGGCTTCTAGGACTAAACATTAGAAGTCAGAGTGAAACATTATACCTAGAATTTAGGGAAAAGACAATGGTGTGGAGAAGCACCTTCTTCAGATCAGGACAATCCCAAAAAGAATATGCCTGATTTTCACTTCCTCTGAAAAGGCCAGGGAAGAAATAAACAGCACAGTTCCAAGAAACAGGAAAGGCAATTAAAATGCAATATGCTTGTACAACATTTTAATCAAGCAAGGACAAACTCTATACTGAGTCATCAGTGACCTGGAGAAGGAAGCAAACAAAGGAGCCTAAAAATCTGTATACAACACTGAATTCTTCTGTATGGTTAAATCATTAACAAAACCGAGTGGGCAAAGTAGAGACAGCTGCACTTCAATGCAGACAGCTCTAAGCTAATGCATCTGCAGAAAAAAAGACATGCTTACATGATGCTGAACTTGGAACTGACATTACAAAGAGATCCTGAGGTCATCACTGAAATTCTGTGAAACCATCAGCTCAATGTATAGCAGCAACCAAATAAGTCAACAAGATATTGGGCACCATCAGAAAGGGGTATTCAGAATATGAGAGGGGGCATCATTTTGCTGTTACATAAAATAGAAAATTAATACATAAACCAAACAATTGTATGCCCACATTATCAGTACAACCTGCTCATGTCTTTTGTACATCCCACAGCTGTTTTCCATATTTCAGGACTGCAGAACAGAGATAGTGAAGGTACACAGAAGGGCAACTAAAATGATTCAGGCAATGGAGCAGTTATCTTATGATAAGAATCTAAGTTGAGATTCTTCAATTTGGCAAAATGAGGACTGAGGATATCACTGAGATTTAGAAAATGATTAATGTAGCTGACAAGGTGAATGAAGAACTGCCATACACCAAATCCCAAAATACTACAATTCAAGGGTGTTAATTAAAATTAGTAGAGTATAAGTTTAAAAAAAAAAAAAAAAGAGTTGCTTAAAATGCTTCTTTATGTAGCAAATAGTGAAGTTCTGGAACTTATTGCCACAGGAGTTAGTGGGTACAGACATTGTTCCAAAGGGATTAGATATGTTCTTGGACACCAGTTCCAGAAACAGATATTAATAGGCAGGGAAGTACGCTCTAATCTTTCTAAGCAAATGACTGGATGATGTGGAAGTACAAAGGGACTGAGTCCAAGCTTAAACATTCTATCTAAAGAGATAGCATCTCTACAGCCACAAAGTACTGGGGTGGATGGCCCATTAGTGTGATCCTGTAAAGTATTTCTTATGTTCTTACATTCTCTGCTCCACAGGAGTAAGTATCTGTTCTACTGGAGCAGCTCTAATTGATACATATCTAATTAAAATCTGAAGAACAGTTCCCTGCCTGTACTCAACTCTAACAAAACTGAAGGCTTATGTGCCAAAAGATTTTTATGAAAAGATGAACTGGTCTAATAAAAGTAATGAAGTTACCTTTGTTAACTGTTGACAGCTTTAGTGGTATACTTATAATCCCAACCAAATCTTCAGTTGGCACTAGAGATCGAAGGATTGACCTGATTCGAATAGCTTCCCCTTTTCCACTTTGAATAAGCTGTTAGAAAAAAGTTTATCAATTAAGAAATTTAGTACTGAGGGACATAAGAAAAATTTCCTCAAAATACTGAAACTAACATGATTTTTTTTCTGGAGACACTGGAAAAAGATGCACAGAAGTTCAGTTTACCCCAGCACTCTAATGGAGTTGCTGATTTTCAGCTGATCCTACTTTTGAATCTGTCCTAATTTTGATATCATATCAATAATTCCACAATATTATAAATTCCCAATAACATAAAAAATCCCACATGGATAAGATTCCTAAGCCAATCAGATAAAGCAATGAAACTGAAAACTTCTGAAAGACTCATGTTACTTACAGAACCTACAGTGCCAAGTTTTGAGCTTGCCTCTTTATACTATGAACAGATGCAAACCTGTCTGATGTATCTACTCATTTTCCTATTATTTCTATAGAGTAAAAATTTCAAAAGGCATGAACAACAATGAAGTGACCAATTAATTTCAACTTCTAGCAGAAATCAGGTATTCACAACCCGTGTCTCTGAAAATCTCTTCCAGTAATTTTCTTAACATGAAACTACTATTTCTGGCAACAGATAGCTACACACAGCTTTACAGCTAACAAAGTTAATAGCTTTGGTAATAGTAAGTAGGGAGGCTACAAGCCAAATTTCTTGCTTCTTGTTGTATTGAGATACATATTGTTTTTCCAGCTGGATTTATGCTACTAAAGAATTTTAAATACTGACAAGCAAAAGTCAGTCTAACTAAAACCAAGTCTTGCATGTGGCTATTACAGGCATTACAGCCAAAACAGTTATTTTACATATTTTGCCATGTATTCATGTGGTGTAGATACCATATTTCATCAGTGCACACAAAAGCAGCTCTGTATCACCTTCTTATGAAAATTATTTTTATGGCTTTCTAGAGAACAGTGAAGGGCCAGTTTCAGAAATTTCATTGGTAGTATAAATGTGCAACACTAGTAGTTCACCTTTGCTTTGATTCCATAGTCATATAAAAATTCTCAAATTTTTTAGATAAATAAAAGAGCATAAGAAATCAAAAGACCATGATTCTTTATGAAGAGCTTGCAGGGAATACATCTGTCTAGATACAGCGAGAAATGCAATAAAGTCCACCTTCTGAAGGGAAGAAGCCTTTGCATAGCGAACAGTTTAGTTAGACATGTACAGTTCTGTTTACAAATCTATATTTTCTGAGCAAGTGACAAAATGAACTTACATGCATTTCTGGTGCACAGCGTCCAAGTAAATCTATGAGAGCTGAGTAAAATGACATGATTGCATTGCCCATGTGCACAATCTCCTCCTCATCATCATCATCATCACTAAAAGGTAAAAAATACCAGTGAGCATTTTTGCTAATGTAAGTTTATAGCTCCTCTCTGGAGCTAGATCCATGATCCAGAGACTATTAATCAGATATACTAATTTCCTCTGGCTCCGGATTACAGGGGTTTTATCTCTAGAGTAAGCATGCAATTGAACAGTAATAACTGACTTCACATGAGCATTCTATCTTCCTCTTTCACTTTACCTTAGCTTCATTCCACAACAGCCTTCTCCATTCCTTTGTCCTTCAGGATTCTTCTCTTCTGTAACTCTTATTCCACTTTTATCTAGCTCATACTTTATGAATTCTATATGACAACTGCTTGTGGGTGCGAATATCTAATGCTCTATGTTTGTATAATGCCTTACACAACAGGGCCTGTTATCCACAAATTGCAAGTGTGATTAAACCAGCTATTAAATCATCATTTGCCAAACAAGCATTCACATCTACTTACCCTTCTCTTTTATATGCCTGGGAGGGAAGGTCACGTGTAGGATTCTCTGAGATCCTGATAGCTTCCTGCATAGCTGCCAGCAAACCATTTCCTCCTTCTCCCCTAAGGTCTGGTCCGAAGCACTCTGGCCGTCGAATAAGGAGCTTGACAACAACACTTGCATTTTCCTCAACACTTTCACCTGAGGACCAAAAAGCACTATACAGACTTCCTCTTGAAGTCAGAAGACAACCACATTTTCCCCTAAATTTTACAAAATATAAAACAAATCCTCATCTTATTTTTGAAAACAAAAATGTATCACACTGGCAGCATTGGATGTTCTTTATCAAAAATATATTGAGGTTTAAAAGTGACAGTGTAGGCTTGCCTTACAAAGTTTTACTACACTCAAGCTAGAAAGGTTCACTTTAGAAGGTTAATTTGCTTTTTATGGCAAAGACTACTTTCTCTGGTATAAAGGCTAATAGTCCCAAGAGGCAAGATATCTGATATTGGGGAAGGCAGGAAGGAATTTTTGACTGCAGCCAACCCCCCCAGCCTCTCGCTCTCCCCCCTCTCCTGCAGGACAGTGAGAAAATAGAAGGAAGGTGTGATGACTCATGGATCAAGATAACGACTGTCTAGTAGAGAAAGCAAAAGCTATGCATGCAAGTAAAGCAAAAAGACAGATTCATTCACTGCTTCCCAGGCGGATGTTTAGCCAGTTCCCAGAAAGCAGGGCCTCAGCACGCGTGATGGTTGTTTGGGAAAAGTGCCATAACCACGAACGTCCCCCTCTTCCTCCTCCTTTCCCTGAACTTTCATTGCTGAGCACAACGTCATGGTATGGAGTATCCCTTTGGTCAGTCTGGGTCAGCTGTCCCAGCTGTGTCCCCTCCTAACCTCTTGCCCACCCTGAACTTACTCACTGGGGCTGGGGAAGGAGGGGAACAGGCAGAGTGGGAAAATAAATGAGAAAGTGCTGCACAAGAACTGCTCAGACATAGTCAAAACATTGATATGTTATCAACACTGTTTTAGCCATAAACGAAAAGCACAGCACTATACAGGTTGCTATGAAAAAAGTTAACTCCATCCCAGCCAGACCTACTAATGGGTGTGAGAGTTATTTGATTTTTAATGGGCCAACTGAAGCAAAGCATGTTGCTTAACATTATGTCCTTAGTACTTCATCAGAGCAAAACTCATCTCAGAGTTTAATCTTCTCAATATGACTAAAGAATAACAAATTGTATTTTACGTTAAATATACCTAGAGTAAAATCTCCTGATTCTTTCTACTGCGTATTTAAATATTCGTTAAGTTTTCTGCTTGTGATTTAAAGCCTGAAATTGAATACTTCATCTTTTCTATATACAAAAATCATATTAAATTCAGTTTTAAAGGTCATGGCTTGCCTGAAACAACCCCATTTATAACACCTTTTTGTGGAAAAATGTATGTATATTTGGAAAGGGAAAAGAGTGGGTTTAACTCTTGTATAAATTCAGTACAGGCAGACGGGTTGTGATCTAGATGCTTGCTGAATAAAAGTCATTAGGAAAAGGAATCTTCACATAAATGAACTCTTTGTATGTAACTAACTGCTTCATGGACTGCAGTTAGTGGCACATGGAAGCATGATAGGAATAATAATTGGGTCAAAAGCTCAGCTTATGGTTAAATGCAACTGTTCAGAAATTCACCGTGGCTACCTTATAAGAATACTGACAATCTGTAGGAGGATATGAAATTAATGGGACATGCAGGAAGAAAACAAATTACAGGAAAAGAAACAGTTCACAGTCACTGAACTTGTGATGTCAGTAGCTTGGATCATCAGTATCTGTATTTTATATGCAAGCTACAATACTAAATCAGTACAGAAACATAAATAAGAAGTTTATATTAAACTGAATGTTGCAGCTTTAGCAGCCACCAAAAAAGTAGGATTAGAAACTCTGGTTTAGCTGAGAGCAGCAGTGGTGCTACCAGGAGTCAGAGTCAATGGAAGGCAATGGTAGGTGAGATAACTGGGGCTGACTGGCTCTAGAAGGAGCAGCTAAACACTTTAAACATGTCAATCTTGTATTTTTCCCACTTAAAACACCGGTATGATCTTGATATGGAACATAGGATGAGAGGAAACAGCCTTAAGTTGCACCAGGGGAGGTTTAGATTGGATATTAGGTAAAATTTCTTCACTGAAAGGGTTTGTCAAGCACTGGAACAGGCTGCCCAGGGAAGTGGTTGAGTCACCATCCCTGGAGGTATTTAAAAGACTTTAGATAGTGGTGGACTTGGCAGGGGGAGATTTATGGTTGGACTCGATCTTAAGGGTCTTTTCCAACCTAAATGATTCTGTGATTCTATGATTCTATACCCTAACTACTGACTTTGCACAGATTCTGTCTTTTTCTTTCTTTGTGTCTTTCTTTCTTTCCCCTTTCCACTCACCTTGTTTTCATACTACAGGGAAAAAGCAGGATTTTAAATCTTAATGTCAACAATTTTAGTTTCATGTGGCTAAAAAATTCTAAAGTGAAGATTTTTAAAATAATGAATTAAGTAAAATCTAATCTCAAAAAAATTCACTACGTACCTCTCTATAGATATACAAATGATTATCAAAACATGCACAACATTCAGCTACAGTTACCAGATGTTCCTGAATCTTTGCATGTTTTGTGTATTTTTTGAGAAGGCAAATACAAAACCCCCTTAAAAACTATAAGGGTCTGTTTTAATCCATATTGCAGAATCAAATAGCAAATACAAATAATATTATAAAATGTAATTAATTTTTAGTTTAATAAAACCACTACCAATATTGTTTTGAGTGGCTCATTTCTAATACAGTTTAGATCTAAATGTTAAAAGTTTATCTTAGTTCGGGCAGTTTTCGACACACCAGTGATAGCTTTGTGAGGAGTGCAATTTAGAGTAAAAGGAAGCACATATCAGCAAAAGCCCTTTGCAGGTAGTCAAATTAATCTTTAATGTTGCTCTATGGAAGCCAATAAAAGTTTATCAAGAATTAATTAGTCTACATTTTCAATTTACAATTTCTTGTACACTGCATTTCACCACTAGAATCTTATTCTGACCTTCTCTGTATATATATCTCTTTTCCACATCCCTTCTGATGGGATACCAAACTGCTGAAAACAGCTTTAATACCTTGCAGCCTGCTCTGATTTACCTCACAGGCCAACTTAATGAAGAATTTTGATTGGAGAAAGTTTTGCTTATTCCAAGGATTCATTGGCCAGAATCAAAATTCATTCATGTGTTTACAAGTGGGTGTTTGTTGCTTTTATCTCAACAACCTAAATATTTTATTAATTTATATTTGTAATTGTCCTCTCAAGCAGAGAACACAGAGAAATTAGTAATCTGATTTTCAAAAGTGCTGTTTCCAAAACTGTCATAATGAGAAGGCTCAAAACACCAACCATAACTGTTTTTCAGAAAAAAAGCAGCTGAAACACTTGAAATGAAAACTTAATTCTACTGACTAGCAGTCCATCCTGCAAAGTTTACTCTTAATACAAAATAAACTATCACAAGTAAGATCAAAGTTATCTTCATCTAGTTACACAGAGTACCGTTAACATTTATTTATAAAATCAACAATGAAAACCACACACTTTATTAACTCAATGACTACTTGTTCTACATTTCTTATATCATAGCAGTTTGTCAAGTTAGTTTAGCAGCTCTCTCAATAGCTACAGGCTTATCAACTAATGAATGTACTTCAGGTATATTTACTGAACTGAACAGTAAATATGTTTATTGCTTCTGTTTCAGGTATTATTTGCTAATTTCAGACCAATAGTATGTGAATAGAACAGCCAAAATCTAAAAATTAGACTGTTTAAAATTATTTCCCTTCTGGCTGTCCCTAGCTGTCCTTTAAAACACTTTCCACATTGGCAGACCAGATAGGTGGTGAAGAGACAAATCTTTTGATCTCATCTAATCTCTAATCTAAATTACTAGTTTGATTAAAAAAATCCACATAAACTGGAGGATGCTTTTTGTTTAGTGACATTCAGATAACACAAATTTGATTTTAGCATATTTGTTACATAAATTTGAAAAGGAAATTGCCCACAGAAGCAAGTATAAGATAGTTATCAAAGGAGAAGTTTTTTTCTTTGTTTAAGACATCAGATTTAAGGTACACAGTCAGGGTACTTTACAAACACTGATTCCTCAGAACTATATAAACATGTGACCTATTGGAAATTTGCTTTTTGTAATGCAAAATGGTTTAATTACAAATGTCTAAATCTCCCAGTGGTATAGTGGCCAATAAAGGTCTAAAATCAGTGCTCACTGGTTATGTCTATAACCAGCATATGTGGTATATGTAAATACCACAGTTTACTTACTGAAAGAATTCCTAACATCATTTGCTACCTTAACAGGTTACTCTATTAAATTATGCAAGTTGCAAAAAGAGTAAGGAAAAAATGCAACTAACTATGAAGATTCAAAAAATTACAATAAGCAGCATATACCAGTAATCTTGTATTTGTAATAAGAACAGTATGCATTAACCTCTCTTCATTCATTAGCACATTTTTATGATTAGAAAAGTAATTTTAAGGAAACATTTTGATGGAATTTGGGTGCCAAGAAATCACACTTACTGTTAACAAAAACTGCAAATCTTAAGAATGACAGGTAACGTTCACCCTCTATTGGATTCCATCCAATGTCGGGATATCCTTTAGCCAGCAATACTGGACAACTCTGCAGGCCACAACCCGCCAGGTAGGTAACAACCTACAATACAGAAACAATCATTTATTCATGTGTTTAGATATAAATTTCTAAAAATAAGTATGAAACAAAATGAACATAATCTTTTTTTTTAATAACAAGGTTTTTATATACTAGGCATTTCACCTGAGAAACTACCAACATAGCTCATTATTGCATCAGTCTTAGTTTCTAGTTCTTGCTTTTGATGATGATGATGAAAAAGACAAGCACTTTTATTTCTGAAGTTACCTAAATATATGATGACACAACAATACAAAAACATGAACAAATGTGGAATGTGAAAAGTAGAATAAAATATTGTGGAATTCAGATTTTTTTTTTACAATACATAAACAACAGTTAAAATACTATTTAACAACTTCAAAAATCACTTCAATAACCACATATGGCTAATTTGTTACAACAGTGAAATAAATATTGCATCAAAAGTTTATTTACTATAATTCCAATTTTAATAGATAGGCAAACAACTACATTTTTCAGAAGACTGATAAATATCAGTGAACAGTTTTAAGAGCCTGAAACCAGAAAGATTAAAATTTTTGGTAATATGTAAATTCCTAACACAGCATTTCTTATCAAGAGGAATATCTTTAACGAAGAGAAATCTTTGAGAAATGATGACAAATTTAATTAATCATAGTAAATGGAATTTCTGAAACATATACAAAATGATTTCTCAATCATTTAAAAGGAAATTTGCAGATAACTGCACAAACGTGATTTTTGTTTTTATTTAAAATACACAAAGGACAACATATGAACATGATTATAGTACTTAAATATATTTTGAAACAGGTAATGAACATCAAGAACCTTTCATGAACCTGTAAAAAGAGATGCAAATTATCATTTCTTACAATGGAAGGAAGCCAAAAACAGGTGGCAAAAGGGAGATAGGATTTTCTATTTGGAAAAGGGAGATACGTTATTTTGCTTAAGCGCCCTATAGCAATTCCACCATCCATGAGATCATATTTAGTCATTATCTAATGCCCTAAGAGAGAAATTAGTTATGAATTCAGGAAGAAGAATTATACCTCTGCTGATACAGTGTACAAGTTGCCTCCAAAAGGCTGCAACAGAGGAAAAATGAGCTGATGTGAAAAATTTGCTTATTACAGTATGCAATAAGGAAGTTACTCAGTGCACTCGGTGGAAAAATTATGCAATTCCTAACAGGACTCAATAGTTTTCTAGTATTCATTCAGAAGATATGAGTGAATACACACTTGTAGGAGTCTAGCGGTGCAGTTCATATAGAATGTGAGAAAACTAGTAGAATAAATCTCTTCTCCCATCTCTTTTCAGATTTTATAATGCTACCACCAAACCCTGTAATTTTAATCTATTCAGTTTACTACAGTATGTCATCAGGCCATGGGATACTTTTCTTGTGCAATCCTCTACCTTCCACACATTTGCAGTAAAAAGAGATCAAATTTGCAATGGCAAAATTTCAAAAGTTAAGTTGTCTATGTGTAACTTATTTGCTTTGAACACAGGCTTTATGGTACAAACTTTAGTCATGCAGAAACAGTGTATCATTCTGTGAGTAGGGTATGTATGCCACATTCATTGAACTGATAGCTATACAGTATTTGATGTTTTCTTGTTATTTAGTGTATAGATTTATTTACTGAATAACATCCACATACTTCGCTAGATAAAGTTGTTGACTCACCAAAGTTAATATATCACAGCCAAAACATTACCATTCTTACAGCTAAAACGACTGATGAATTTGGGAAGCCCAGTCTGAGACACATACAGCCTGATTTTTCAGCATAAAATACTGTGTATGTTGCAGCTGATATCTGTTACTGTTTGAACATTCAGCACTCCTACGGTGCCAGGTATTCCAAGGTAAGCAATCAGTAAATGAGGAACATGTAGTTAATGGTCAACAGTGAAATTCAGTTTAAGTGACTTGCCCTACAACACTTTCCATGAAAATAGGAGACAGTCACTGGTGGTGTTCCAGTCACTAGTGGTGTATCCCAAGGGTCGCTACTGGGGCCAATACTGTTTAATATCTTTATTAGTGACAGGACAGAGGGCACTCTCAGCAATTTTTCAAGTGATACAGAATTGATAATTGTTCTCAACGCTACCTTTATCTAATTAGTATATTCCTGTGCTTTCTCGCACCCTTCCCATCCATGTTCTTGTCTCTGTCTTCTCCTAGCTATCCCCATCATATGTCCATTTATTTCCATTTCCCAACTTTTCCTCTCCTGCATATGCTGATCCCACAATAGGTTCTACTCTCATCACAGGATTCTCCCATACTGCACAAAGGTTTTCCCTGTGCTAAGCTATCCTTTAGGTGCTTAACTATTCTCCTCCCTTTATATTAAACACTGCCTTCTGGTTTCTGTTCCCCAATGCTGTGCTAGCACATACCACTTCCTTTCCCTGCTTTCCTCCTCTTCTGACTGTGCACCCATCTTCCATCTCTTAATCTGTTTTCCTTCCTGGATATACAAAGAACTTTCATGCCATTTTTTGTATCCTTTTACCTACCATTTCTAGTTCATCCTGCCTCTCCTCACATTTCCCTTTATTCCTAACCATTGCCAATGACCTGAGTCCTGGATTCAGTTTCCTACTGCAACTACCCTTAATATCCTGTTCCAACTTCCCTTCTTCAAATACCAGCCCTTCCATTCTCTTAGCTCTTACCTCCATCCCCATCAATCTCTACAATTTATTTAAGCCAAAAGACTTGCTTCCTTTCTTCACATTCTCCTCTTCATTCTCAAATTTGCTCCTCCCCAATGTTTCTTGATATGCCTTTCTCCTGTTTCACACCTTTTTTCTTGTCATCCTTTCTACCTGATGACAATTATGAAAGGATGCAAAAGATAGAAGTAAGTCTCTTCTGTTGTGATTCCCACTAAGCGTGAAGCAAAATCAGGGAAAACACTGCTCAGTCAATGTTACCTTGAGACAGCACATACCTAGAGCAAGTGTTTCTGAGGAGATCATCTCCAAAAAATACTATGATCAAACTTGCCCTTTTCCCTTCTAGCACAAGTACACTATTTAATAAATAGGTAAATAGGTCAGAGTGATCACTTACCTTATCGAGATCTGGCTCCTCCAATGCTAGTGCAAGCTCATTGTTGTCCATTACAGAGGCTGCTGCAACATCTAGTGGTGTCGAACCTCTCATTGAAGGAAACGCTGCAGAACAAAGTTAATATACAATAACTAAATTCAGTTTGCAGTAATCACACTCATGCAGCAGAGGAATGGAATCTAGAACATAAACATATTAATAGTACATTGTATGGCTGTTCTTCAATCAAGAACATGGTTAATTGTTTTGAATAATATTAAAATAAATGCTGAAATTTTTTTCTGACTTGACATCCATATCTATAAACATACACAACCACACTGGTTTTAAATGCAGATGAAGAAATCAGTATTAACAACATAGCAAATCAGAGGAATATTATACTATTTCTTCAGCAGAGCAACATGTTAACTATGTAATTCTGCATAACCCTATCAATTCAAGATTTTAAAATATGCCTATATTCAGCTAAAAGACATTTTCAAGCTTCAGTATGCATGTTTTCTTTCTTTTAGTCTTATCCCATTTTCTGTGTTTAATATGGGCAAATGCAGGCATCAAAGTGGTCACTATGAACAGTTAAAACACTGTGATACCACATGCTATCTTGCCTTGTTATACCTTATTAATATAGCCATCTATCTAGCCAAGACAATTTTCCTTGTGTAACAAAATCTAATGCACACACATTAAAAAACATACACTCAGTGTTCCAAAGGAAAAATATGAAATTTACATCAGTCGTCTAAATGCTAGAGGGCAGGGAAATGAAACCAGATGAAACAGGCAAGCACCATAAAGGGTTAATTTAATCTTAGATTTCCAGTCACAACTATTTTGAATGGAAAAAATGCCAAACTGTATGGATTTAATCCTAAATTTTTCAAGGTATTTAAAAACACAGATTTAGACTATTCTGTTTCTATATAAGGACGAAAG
>NW_008824446.1:1855056-1857529 GCF_000699105.1 Pygoscelis adeliae
CCCGTCGCCGCCAACCCCCAGCCAAACCGTGAAGCGCGGAGGTGTTTTTTACCTTGGGGTTTGGTGGGTTTTGTTGGGTTTTTGGTTTTTTGTTTTTTTTTAAAAAAAAGGAAAAAAAAAAAGGGGGGGGGGGGGGGAAGAGTTAGAGAAGAAACCACAAAATGGTTTAAGCTTCAGAGAGGCTTCATCACATGCTTCAACTTGGTATACAAATTCGATACTAGTCTTGTGATATCACAGTTCCTCCTGGTCTTGCTTTTAGCTGTTACAGCTAAATGACGTACCCAGTCCAACGCTGCTGTTTTCCAGTAAGTAACTAAGATGCTCAAACATGGCCTTTTGGTTTTGACGACTAATTCGACAGAAGTAGCACAGGAATCGACAACAACTTGCCACCATCTTAGGAAAAACGATCTGCTGAAGAAGAAAGTTGACAAAGCAGTGAAATATGTTAATTACCAATCTGTTCCAATTCTTCTTCCTGCACTCCTAACAAGGAAAGTACAGTGAAGTTACCAAGGTGATAAGCAGCTGACAGTTGCTTTGCTTCTAACTTGAGAAAGGACCTGTGTTTCCTTTTAACTTTTGTGTTCATTAGGCCATTAGGTTTAAAATGTTGAAAAATCATTTCGCAGAGGACTATAGGGGACATATAAGGGGAAAAAATGGAGAAATAATTCTCATCAAAGCAATTTGCAGACTAGCAAATGCAGTTATACAAAAACTCTGTCTTAGCAGCATTACAATAACAAGCTCAACCCCCAATATAAGGTCATAGCAGAATAAAGAATATTCAGGAACCTTAGCTTATCTTTCCATATTACAATAAGAATGTACAGACTTCATATAAAACATTTCTACAAGACTCCTATGTTGTTCAATGCATAGGTCTGATAAAACAAAACATTAAATTACATTAACTATCCAATGCTTTTAGAAACAGAAACACCCCCCCCAACCCTTTACTTGCTGCACATTATGTGCAAGGATTTCTCCTCTGAAAAGGAAATAATTTCATCTGTAGCACTCATGAAAGAATGTTTCACAAGTTGCAATTAGTCATAACATCTGAGATGAACAAGTTATGCTGTTCTCACATGTTACTGAAAGGAACTTAAAGAACAAGATCAGAAATCATGGGACAAATTTTTTTATGCTTGTTTAAAGGTTTTTCTATCATCTGATTTAGTAAATTTACCATTATATAGCACTTTTAAAAAAGTGTTAAGTTCAGTTGCAGATCTATGTCCTAAGGATACTCAGAAAATTAATGAGAAAATTCATTACCATCAAGGAGAATTCTTTTTTAAATAGTCTGACTAGCACCCTTTAGGCATAAGCAGGAATATATTCTATATATTATATATAAATTCTATAATATCCAAGGTGATATCCAAGCATTTTAATCACAGTATCATGGGTTTCTTTTCTTCCTATGACATCCTGCCTCCTTCACTTCATACCTTTCAACAATACATAATATTGCTCATACTTTATTATAACAGTCTAATAAATGTTGCCTTCTTTACAATACAACTTCTGAGAAGTACAACCTTTTCACTTAATGAGACAACGATCTTGCAAAAAAAGTGATTATGTAATTAAGAGCTATAGGACATGTACTATCTTTTCAAGACATCAGGTGCACTTCCTAACTTCCAGAGACTTATTAACTGTAGTTTTACTTCGGCACAGTTTTTGTGCTAATACATGCGGCTCATTTGTCTATTTCAATCATGAAGGAGCTATTATGTACAAGCAGCATTTTCTATGATTTCTATTCTTAAATGTAGGACAGATGAAAATAAATGAAAAACATTCATTCATTCATGAAAACATTCAACAAATCTTCCACCCCCCAAATTTACAGGGATTTTAACAGAATGTGTGACGCAACTTTGTTTAGAAAATTACAATAACAACAATATTGTTAAAAATTGTCATTTTCAAAATTCCTCATTATTGACAGGAATACATATGAATATGGAATTCTAAAACTTTCAAATCAGTAAGAAATTATTCTGAAGTAAAATTATTCAATTCTGAGAGCCAAAAAGGGTGTTGCTCAAGATTCTCTGAAAACAAATGAACAACCAAGACCAGAAACCAACATGAAATTAAGATTCCAAAATTGTAAGATCTAAAGACACAGCCTTTAAAATAACTATTTTAGGCATTAAGATACACACTAAAACCTAACTGTGATGGAAATGCTGAAAGCTTGCCCAAGTATTTTCTCAGACATATGTTTCAACAATGAAGTATCTTTCCAGGGTTTTGTTAGCTAGTACTAGCAAAATACTTCTAAGGTACTGAGATACCTTCAGCCACACCATATTCCATAGATCTACTCATCTGTTTCTGACTCATTTATTAATAGCACAGCTGCAAAGAAGCCTGGCATAAATTTTTTTCAGTTTAAACTGACAAGTTTTTACCTTCTCATCACTCCTTCAGAGAAGTGTGAGTTATA
>NW_008824446.1:1857562-1883663 GCF_000699105.1 Pygoscelis adeliae
AATCACTTAATCCAAGAAGCTGGAGATCTAGCTTAAACCATCTGCTGCCATAACCTAGGAAAATGCCCAATCCCTAAACCAGAGACTACACTGCATGGTTGCTCATTCCATCTCTTGAAGCTATGACACTGAACAGAAAGAAATGTCCATGAAGCTGGAAAGAGAAAACAAAAGCAAACATACGAACAATCTAGCTGTGAAGAACTTTCCTGAGAGCAGGAAAAGCAATGTTCTAGGGCCTGATGTCACCATTATACTTGAACTGTATATAAGCAACTCACTGGACAAACCCACAGAGAATTTCAAATGAATATATAAAACCATAGCTGACCAAGACTTGTTCACTGTTTCTGGCCCTACTCCTTTTTATTCAGAACACCTTACCTGGCAGAGTGAAAGATCTGCAGTATGCACAAACATGTACCTTTTCCAGATTACAGCCTAGTGGTTCTACCTAGGGTCAACAAACTTTCAGATGAGACTTCTCTGCCAGATTAGAAGTTAAGCATGTCAGCAGAAGATCAAAGGACAGCAGATGACAATAATTTTAAAAGCAATACTTTCTCTTCCTGCAAGGTTGCAGTTCCTATGAAGAAAACTTCAGGCTTGGAACTCCAAAGCAACACCTCTCTGCCTGTACAGTTCCCTGCCCAATGGTTTGTTCTGCGAAATCTCCCCATTGCAATACCTAAAATCTGTGCTAAGGGTGTGCAAAACTCTGTGTTAATAACCCTTGCTGTGTTATTTTATAACATGACTGTAGCCCTGTGACTTCGTAAGAAAATTATGGGTTCTGAATTATGAGTACCTGGAAGTTTCTGCACTTAAGGAGAAAATGAGGCACCAGAGTCTGGAATAGATCAAATTCCAAACACACCCTATTTCTTGTCCATACTTCATAAGATTTCTACTCCTATGCCAGCTCCAGTTCAGTAAGTGAGGTTTTGGATTCCTTCTGAGGTACCTAACTCTTCCCATGCATTTCTTAAAAGACAGAGACATAAAATAGGACATTTTGGGTGGCCAGACACATTAAATGCTGCAACACCAGGTTACCAAGTAATTTTCTAGGTCTGCATTCCCTTTGAAGGATATCATGGTAGTTTCTGTAAAGTATTTTTGTCAATCTGTGTTACTAAAATTTTCTATGAAAACATTTTTAATAGAATTAGAAAGCACCGTGGGGTTGTTGTTGTTCTGGGTTTGGTTTTTTTTGGGGGGGGGGGGTTGTTTGTTTTTGTTTTTGTCACCTTTGACTATATGTACCCATTGTAGCAAAAATAGAGGGTTGTGACACCTATAAATTAGCAAAGTATTAATAATCTTATAATTAACTGTAGCTTGCCTTGAACTCAAATGTGAGCATATTAAAACAGAATAACTAAAACCAGTATGTGAATACTTTGTAACACTGTGATGGTACAGCCAGACACAATGTATAAGTATTTTACAGAAGTATATGTGCTGTGTGACCCAAGAGGCAAAGAAAGAGGGGTGTAGCTGCACCTGGAAGGCATTCAAGTGGTGAAAAGTTGCCAGGCCGAGACAAGATAAGCACAAGGTAGTAAAACGGGCTGAAAATCATTCCAAATACATAAGATGAATGAGTGGCCAGGCAAAAGAAAACAAGATAAGCAGTATTGGGACCAGAGGAGACCCCTCTTTTTGGGAGGGAGACAATAGGATAAAAACATCAGGCATAAGCAAAGAGAAGAAAGAAGATAAGCCTGCTTCACTTCTGACTTTCTTCAGTAGCCTAAATGTCTAGTTAGGCTTCTCAAAATTTATGCCACTCTGCCTTTAAACTAACACATATATATTCAAGCATAACGCTAAGAAATGGGAAAATACAAAACTGCAAGAAAATTATTGCTCAATTCAAGTATTTGAATTTGAGTGTTCAAAATTAAGTTGGTGTTATTCTCTTATTATAGTTTATTGCTAATAACACTTTATCTAAGGTGAAGAGGTATATTTTCCTAGCAGAGCTACCCCTCCCATAAATGCAGCTAATGTATATATTTAATTTAAAATAAGAACAAAAATTTGAAGTCCTATTAAAAGACAAATGAAACACCTACAACCATTCACTCACTTTTTAAAAATCAAATCCTAGAATGCTGGGCTTCTCCCTCTAGTACTATAAAAACTGTTCTATTTTTAACATTAATATTTCGATCTGGACAAGCAAAGTCTATCTTACATGAGGGAGATCTCTTTTTCTTCAGAGACTTCTTCTTAAACATCCTAGTATACTTTTTGAAAGGTTCAAAATGCAAAACACACAATAAAATTACGGTGAAATTACCTGAGATTTATCTCCTCCAAGCACATTCACCATCACATCCATAACAGTCTCATGCATGCCCAAGACCCTCATTAAGTTAGGATGCTGATAAAACACCTTGTTGTTCATTATATCCCTAAAATGGAAGAAAAGGCAACAATGTGTTTTTAAGAAACACCATTTTAATGTAAGTTAAGGATGCATTATTAGAGATTTCAGAAATATGCATTCACTGTAGTAACATAATTTTAAATTCTTAGATTTCAGCATAATACAAAAACACCTGACAACTAAATGCTTCATATTTCAATATGCTGTCATTCCTCAAATTTTCATGAATTCTATGTAATAAGAATCTAAACTTTTAAATTATTTCAAAATGGCATTTCTTCATCTTTAAATTGCTCTTACCATCTGTTCTGTTTAAAGAAAAAATATATTCTGTGATGATCTAAGTGGAAAAGAATATATTCTGTTAAGTAGAGAATGGGGATCAAGAAAAATAAATCTAATCTTGCCTCTGCAGTAACACCCCTCAATTAAATTTCTCAGTTGACTTAATATTCAAGGTTATCTGTTAAATGTGTTTCATCAATATTTCCAAAATTAAGACCATCTGTCAGAAGATGTAAAATGGCATACAGTCCCCTTAAATAGGAATACGTCAACATTTTCACTCTGCCCACTATCGTCTCAACATGTTCTAGAATTTGCTGTATTGGTTTCACAATCCAGAACACAATTTGTGTGTTTCAACAGGGAATCCAGGGATTTCTAACATCTTAGGTCAACCTGTTAAAAACAAATGGCAAATAACAGACATCATGCCTGCTTTAAAGAAATACAGAAAACTGGGAATGGAGGATGTCTCATAATACAGCACCTCTGGGAAGGGGGCTACACACAGGCTGAGTTTAGACAAAATTTACCCTTTATCCCCCCTAGAATTCCCAGCAACTTTACAAACTCAGCAACAGGGACAAATTAGGTAATCCTGTCACATACTAACTAATGAGTTGTTGCCATGACTTGCTCAATTCAACTGAAGAGATTAGTCCTTGCAATTTTTACAAAAACAATACAATCTTTACAGTGAAATAGTAAGAATAATGGAAGTTCCTTACAACTGTTGTAAAAAAGAGGAATCATTCAATGTTCTTGATGACGGACAAATAAATACAATTCTCAGGTAATCGTACTTTCATTTTCTTTCTTTTTAAATACACTATTTTAATTGAAGTAATTAATTTTCTGTGATGTTTTTTTTCCTTCCAACATTAAATGGCCTGATCCAGCAATTATTCACATAAGAGGAGTAACAGACATGCAGGTATGCACCATAATACCGCTGCTTAACAGAGGTAATTTCATAGCAAAGACGCAGAAAAAGTATTCTCACATCAGCAGGCATTACATAAAAGCAATTTCTTATAATTCTAACATTATAAAGGATAAAATAAGCAGTCTTCCATGTTCAAATACTTCAAGTTGCCACTGATGATGACATAATAAATACTAACCAGTTTAAAATATTTCAGATCACAACAACACTTTGCTGGTTCTACCTAACTGCTTGCACAAACTTTCCAATTAAAAAGACACCAGCAAGTTTATTCACTCATGCATGAAATATAACATGAGCTTTAAGTTTGGGAAAGATGTAGTATTAAATCTTTATTGGTGTCAAGTTATCTGTTTTCTTCAGAACTGCTAGAACATGTACTTTGATGAAGCTTTAAGCATTAGGCTTAACTATAGTAAAAGGAGTCCATTTTCTTTGGATGAGAAAATAACTTAGTTCACAGAAACTTTGACACATTTGATACTGCTAGAGAGATCAATTGGAGCCATCTTGGAAATATCTGTAAAAATGAAAATTTCTGGTACATATTTGCATTTTAGTACAGCAGTAATTTTCATCTAGGATCTAAAATGAAAGGATTTACTAATATAACAAAAAGCTTTACACAAACTTAAAAATAAAATTATGTTAATTCCATACCCTAATCCATTAATCATTAGCAATTCCTCCTCTTTTCCCATCCTGACACTGAGAAGTGAGCGAATCTGGCCCAGTGCTGCGAGCAGATTAATGGTATCCTTCACAGAGACAGCACTAATAGTGTATGCTTTCCTCAGAGCTTGCAGTAGCTCACCAATGCTGTCATATTGCCTACGAAGGAGCGTGTACATAATCCGAACTAATTCTGGATCTTGAATCTGATCTTCCTGGGACCAGCGCACCATAGTCTGGGATATGAGTTCTTTCAGTGTAGCTAAAAGAATAAAATACATAAAATGTTACTAGCTATTACAACAACAAAAAATGTCTAAAACATGTATTATAGTAAAATATTAGATAACAGTAGACAGCAAGGCAGTTGTAAGAGAGCAAAAGAACACAAGCAGACTGAACGGGATTTTCCAACAGCAAAAATAATTTTGAGGTCTTTCAAGATAAGTGTGATGCTCTTGAGAGATGGAAAACAAGAAACATCTACTTAGCATTCAAGTCAATACCAGCATTGTTGGCAATGAAAACTTCTTAGTTGATCTTGACTCTAAGAATCATCCTTGTAAGTTAAATGCTATATTTAAACTTTCAATTTATCCTTCATTTCTACATCAAAATTTATAAAATATCTCTAAGTGCAGCACAAACAATTTTCATTAGGAATGACTGAAATCTAATTTTATAATGCCAAAGAAACATCACATTTTTGATAATCATCAGCCTAGGTTTAGAATACAGAAATTGGTAATTAAGTTTTCAGTAAACAGTTTATTGGCTGACAAGTATGAGTTCAATTACAGCAGAAATATTCATGAATGTGAGCTCAGCTTGCCAATCAATTTTGCCAGGGAGGAGGAGGAAATAAAAGCCGTTCTAAACTTACAAAACTGCCAGAAAGGAGGATGAGATAGCTGCCTTATTAAAATCAAATATCCAATTCAGGGCCTAGCCAGCGTGGCTTGAGCAGCTTTTGCTGCTCATTCACTTGATGAATATTTAGCTATTTTGTTGTTCAAACAAAGGATCTACGTTGTCTTCAAAAAAATGATCTACCTGGAAACATCTCAGAATTGTATGATGATGCAAACACACTAAGGAGTAGGAGATGCAAACTGACTTAGGATAGGGGAATTTAACCTGTATTTCCCATCTGTTTGGGGAAAGTCACTATCACTTGGGAATACACTTTCTAAAAAAAATTTATTGTTTGGAACTACACAATGCATATGGTTTGAAGCAGTTCTGCTGTATACATTACATGTTCAGTGACCCTGAAAACAAATTTTCTGAGCCCAGAGTACAGGAAATTTACCTGAAAAATAGGCACATGTTCCAGTCCTTGTTCCAACAAATATTCATTGTTGATATCAAGTAGAACATGAATAAACACCATCTCCCTTAAAACAATGCATTTCTTTCCTCTATTTCCAGCCAAGTTAGCTCTTGACCTTCCCAAAGTTATTCCAATGGTAAGAACTGCCCCCTCCCAATTTTCAGCACAAAAGTGTTTATAGCTAGTATATATCCATTTATTTTTGTGTCTACACTATCTTTTCACTTGCTAACTCTTCTCCCTTACAGTTTACTTAATGATGTATTTATAGAAAACCATCATTAATTCTCAGATTTTGTTCAATAAACAGGTTCTTTTCCATTAGGACAGTTTCTGTGTTTCATTAAGACAGCCCTGTTCTTAGGGGCATGTTATGAATGAAAACATTAAACAAGCTTTGTTCCAAAACACTGTATAACTTTCTTCAATCAAAACTACTTCTTCTTTCAGTGCCACAAGGCAATCTCCTCTTCTTTGGTTCTTGCACTAAACTCTTCTTTCCTAGAATAACCAATAATTTCCCATAACTTTCCAACTCATTAAGTGTCACTGATTTCTGGTTACATAAATGTAACATGCTGCTTCTGTCAGAAGGTAAATGTTCTTATTAAAGAATATAATTACTTACTCTGGCTTTCTGATTTGGGGGGGGAAGGAGATAAACACGGGCTAAAGAGCAATCTGAAGTAGTAAACTCAAGGAGTAGTTACGGTTTCCTCCTGTGAAATTATGTTAGGTCTTTGATAGCTCAGGTGATGGCCCCTCTCACAAGGCTAAAGGACAAAATGTGCACAAATTTTTGTCTTTTTGTTTTACAAATCTAGTTCCTCATTTCCTTAGTACTGCCAGAAATATATAATTTCTGTTGGATTGAAAGGAATATTACTTTCAAAATAATGTGCTATTTTGGATTTTTTTTGTTTGATGAGGGAAAATACCACATGATTCACTCCAAATAGATATTTTCCACTTCGGCAACAAAAGTATTATTTGCACTGACTCAGTTATGAGGGTGATTCTATACACTTGAGTTAACCATCAGATATTTATACAAATAAGTAAAAGATTATTACAATTTTTAGTACAACCATAATATTCTCAACACATTCTCATGAAATGAACAAATGAAAAGCAAATTGTTTCCCTGATATTGAATTGTCTACACAGAGGTTCCCACGTGTTAAGTGCAACAAAATGGTCCTGCGTTTTTTAGAGCTTCTCTCTGGAGTTTTGAAAATGTTTCTCCATAACAAGTGTCAGTGTTTCTTAGGTTTTAGTACCTTTGAAGGTTTTGATTTTTTCCTTCTGATAAGCTTTTAAGTAGCATATTGCTATATGTAATTACTTTTAGGCAGTATGGCAAATAGCCTTGAAAAATCAATTAGCCATGTCCTTGAATGGATGAATTTTTGGTTGGAAGATAAGAAATGGAGGGTAGAACTAAATGGTAGTGGTCACAGAGGGAGAAACAGCAGTGAAGTTCTGCATATATCCGTGCTGTGTTCTGTGATGTTAAGCACCTTCCTTCCCTAAAAGACCCGAAAAGGGAATAAGCAGATGCAAACAAGTTTTATGATACAAAGTTATGAAGGATAACAAATATGAATGTAACTGAAAAAAAAATGCAGAACTTAAAAGGACAAAACTGGGCAATAAAATGGTGATGAAATTCACTTTAAATAAAGTCACTGTAAATAACATGAGGTAGGAAAATATAGTCCTCATTTATAAACAGAACGATGAGATGTTAACAGAGATAAGATCTGGCAGATAGATCCATGAAAATCATAGAATCACAGGATAGTTGAGGTTGGAAGGGATCTCTGGAGGTCAACTGGTCCAATCCCCATGCTCAAGCAGGACCACCTAGAGCCAGCTGTCCAGGACTGTGTCTAGATGGTTTTTTAATATCTCTAAGAGGGAGACCTAGGGAGACTTCCCTGATCAACTTATAAAAATATCAGCTCAATTATTGGTATCAACTCAAATTCACTGGCAGTCAAAAAGATCAAATCAAAAGCCAAGATTTATTAAGAAAGGAATGGTTAAAGCAGAATACATGATAACATTATGTTAATCCATAGTTCAGTCACACCTTTTCATCCAACACAAGAAGAAGCCATCAAATGAAGCCCATTCACAAGGCAGGAGCTAAGTCAAAAAGAAAGGTGTTTCTTCACATAATGGATGACAGAACCCTGAAACTCCCTGCCAAAATTGTGGCAGATGCTAAAAGTTCACATTTGCTCAAGTGGAGACTATGCAAATATCTGTCAGAAAGATACAATGGGGATATTATTCTATGACATAAAAAGGTAAACTTCTTTAGACTCGGGAAATCTCCTGAGCTGAAGATAACTGGGGACTGGACAGCATTAAAGTTGTATCATATATGATTGTTTTATTCTTACTTGTCCCTAGATAACCATTTGTGGTCACTGTTTGAAACAAGGTATTGGGTTGGGCAGATCTGAATCATTACAGCCTGTCTTACCCATCATATTATTCCAAAACTGTAAAGTCTGCTTAGTGCTTCTAGCTCCGAGTATATAAGGCTCATTCCCAGGATTAATTTCTTAACTGAATATTTCTTAAAATACAGAATTGCACTCCAGTTTCTACTGCCTAAAACTAGAGACTTCTCAAGCTGCTGTTCCCAGCCGCTTACATATACTCGCCAACATCTAAGCACAGCAGTACACTCTCAGGACTTCTAGCTGAACTCCTGCAAAGAGGAAAGCCAGAAACACTTGCAAAATTTGACAAACACTTTATTAATAACCCTTTAAGAGGCATTAGAGTTAAAAAACTCAGGAAATAAGAATATAGTTCTTTCTAGACTGCTCTGATGTCTTCTGTGCATCTTTAGGTTTAGCAGAGTCTGCTTAGAGTCTCTTTTTCTAATCAGATATATTGTGACAGTGATCTGTTGTTTCCTCCCCTCTAATCCTTTCTACCCTCTTTTGCTCTATACTGAAATGGAGAAGCTTCTGTGTTTGTTGCATTTGATGAAAAAGATCTCCTTGCAACTCAGCAAAAGATGAGAATAGATGAGAAACAATCAAACGTGATGACTCCAGCATAATCTCAATAATAGTCAGCAATAGTCTGATAATCTTTTTGACTGCTAATAAATCACAAATGTATTGTACTGCAACCAAATGTTCTGTAACCAAAATTTAAAAAACAAGCAACAAAAAGATGGAGCTAACAGCCAGTGGGAAGTCTATTGTAAGTAACAACTAATAAGTTAACTTTCTGTGGTTTCAGTGTAAGTAGCACTCTAAGTAACAAAGTCTCAAAGGACACAATCTATGATTCTTCAACTTAATACTACAATTGCATCTTTTTTTTTTCTTGACCATGCAGTGGATATTATTCAACAGAGACTTAACCTTTTCACACAAACATTCTCATATATCCACACTAAGATCACTTTGAAAGATCCATGGTTCATTGTTTTAACGTGGGAACTGAATTAAGGCATTGTTTCAAGCCAGTAAATTCTACTTCCTAATTTTTGTTCTAGGACCAGTAATCAAGTGTACACCTTCAGAATATATGGTCCTACATGAAAGATTCATATTATAGGTCCTACATGAAAGATTCATATTATAATAGCAGATACCGTCCCTAAGTTAGAGGCACCTGAAAAGCCATAATTAAGTGAGCCTGACAGCCATGGTTTCTATTCCCAAAGTGTATGAACAAGATCATTGATCTCCTTTCATTTCTACCTGCAGAAAAAATAAAGAGCAGACCTATCATTCACTATCTTAAATAAAAAGTCTTTCTTTGCCATTTCTTGTGTGTAAGGGGTACTACCCCTTTTATGACACCACAAGCCTCTGGCTTGGGGAAGGACGTGAAGGGCAGGTCAGCAGATTAACCTGTAACAGAAGCTGGGAGCAATCAGAAAAATGGGCATGATGACATCGATAACCAGCTAAAATAGTTGCCAATGTTTTTCCAATTTTTAAGTTTTAACAAGAAATTGCAGTACCTTAACAATCTTTCAAGGCTGCATGATGAGTCCCCCATATATATGCCTCATCTAAGTTATGACTTGACAGTTACAAAAGTCCTATCATCATAATTAACACTAATTTATTACCTCAATGTGTTTATTCTCTGAGCTCCAGCTTGTTTTTAAAAACAAATTTTACTAATTCATCATTAACACTAGTTTAAATTGCTGGCATTCCTCTCCTAAGATAAAAGTCCATTTGTAAGTAGATATGAATGCATGCTTAGAGGAAAGGAAGATTTCTTCGTAGAAAATAGTTCCTTCCTATGAATATTCACACCCTGAGTATGTATGACCAGATGCTCAAGGCCAGACACTTTTAGCCTTGGCAATAGGTACACACCATGCACACCACCACTTCTCTTCTTGCGTATAAGAGGATTGGGGTACCTCAGGCACCCATTTCCTTTCACTCTCTGAATTCTGAATTTCCTGGGGGGGGAAAAGGGGAAGTGCACACATGGACTACATATCTTATAGTCTCCAGCTACAGTCAAGTATATAACAATATAATATACATTATATAATTTTTCATTGTCCTTTGGATAACTTCATCCATATGCATATTTGTACTATGCATCACTCCAAGGAGAAGCCCAAGCCTGAAGAGATATCTGAAATTTGTAGAAAAACAGACACTGTAGAATCATTTGTCCAACTTGCATTTCTTGCGACCCAAAGCTCCAGTATATGAAATATGAAAACTGCTCTGTTCCAAGGACCAAACACCATGGGCCCTGAGGCTTTAGGAGTGAATGCTTCCTGACTCATGGCAACGGAATGTGCATGAAGCCTGAAGAGGAAATGATACTTCCCAGATACTGAGTAGGTCCTACTACCATTAAAGAGAAAGTAGATACTAACAGATGAGTCACTGGAGAATAAAAACCTTTTTCATGCAGCACATGAGATTATTATAATATTTAATGTATTTGCAACCTAGTATCAAACTTAACAGACCAAATTATGCTTTCAGGGCAGCATAAACCCTCTCCAGTGCTCTACAGAACAAGCAGATCATGCAAGAGGTGTCCTGAGTTATAAAATAGCATTGCTGTCTAATCTCACACAACTCTTGATGAAATGATTAAGTCTGAAATGAAATTAACTATTCCGGGTCTGTACAAGGACCTATTGCCAAACTGAGCAAATTGGAAATAGAAAAGGAGCACTTACTACCATTGTTGCTTGGAAGACCAACCTCAAGTCACTTGCACAATTCTGCACCTGATATTTGGATGGTGTTATATAAACTTAGAACTGGCAAAACCCAATCTTGATTCACAAAAGCAGTGAAAAACCTCAGCAAAAATTTATGTTCTGAAGGAAGACCTGGAGGAATTTGGCTTTTTGCTTTATTCCTCACCATCCATAGTCACTACTAAGGATTGAAAACTCATAAACATATGACAGCAAAGACAAAATTTTTGAGATTCACACTACCCATCAACTTCACTGGGGGTAATACACGGCAGTGAAAGCCAGGTGAGTTGCTCAAAAGAGGCTCAACAAAATGCTCATGAAGATGGTAGAGGAATTGCAAGCACAGAACACATCTCACCTGTTTAGACCACGAGCACTCCTCCTGCGTTAGGGAATAGGATATGAGAATGTACATGTACAGGAATACCGCTCAGAATAAAAAGTCTGTGATTGCAAGTGTTTTGGAGTGTTTATGTGCATGTATGTACATTTGTGTGTATATTTACACTAAGAAAAGGTAGTAGTAGGAAGGAATATGAACACTGTTTTGCTCCTAGTCCTTCCCTGCCAGTAACAGAACCAGCTACAATAAATAATTTATTAGAGAAAGTAGAGCCAAAAGAACAGTATACCTTCAAAATGCAACATGAAATATTCCAGAGGTCAAACAACAATGACAAATTGCTACTCGACTGAAGCAGACAGACCTTGAGATAACTTCAGGATGTAGGACTTTCCTGTCTTCCATTTACAAACAAGCTCTGTTTTGCTCTCAAGTAACAAAGAGGTTGAACTAACCTCTGTAACAAGCATTACAGGAACGTATTTGTAACATTTTTTATTTCAGTGCTTCCTTTAATTAAAAGTAGTGTATCTTTGAGACACCAGTAATATATGCAATAGTCTATTTTCAGCTTTCCATTGCTAAAATGACTGCATGCAGTTAGAATCATAGAATCGTTTGGGTTGTAAAACACCTTTAAGATCATCAAGTCCAATGGTTAACCTAACACTGCCAAGTCCACCACTAAACCGTGGCCCTAAGTGCCTCATCTACCCGTCTTTTAAACACCTCCAGGGATGGTGACTCAACCACTTCCCTGGGCAGCCTGTTCCAATACTTAACAACCCTTTTGGTGTAGAATTTTTTCCTAATATCCAAATCTAAACCTCCCCTGGTGCAACTCAAGGCCATTTCCTCTTGTCCTATCACTTGTTACTTGGGAGAAGAGACCGACACCCACCTCGCTACAACCTCCTTTCAGGGAGTTGTAGAGAGCGATAAGGTCTCCCCTGAGCCTCCTTTTCTCCAGGCTAAACAACCCCAGTTCCCTCAGCTGCTCCTCATAAGACTTGTGCTCTAGACCCTTCTCCAGCTTTGTTGCTCTTCTTTGGACATGTTCCAGCACCTCGACGTCCTTCTTGTAGTGAGGGGCCCAAAACTGAAGACAGTATTCAAGATGTGGCCTCACCAGTGCCGAGTACAGGGGGACAATCACTTCCCTACTCCTGCTGGCCACACCATTTCTGATACAAGCCAGGATGCTATTGGCCTTCTTGGCCACCTGGGCACACTGCTGGCTCATGTTCAGCTGGCTGTCGACCAGCACCCCCAGGTCCTTTTCTGCCAGGCAGCTTTCCAGCTACTCTTCCCCAAGCCTGTAGCGCTGCATGGAGTTGTTGCGACCCAAGTGCAGGACCCAACACTTAGCCTTGTTGAACCTCATATAACTGGCCTTGGCCCATCAATCCAGCCTGTTCAGATCCCACTGTAGAACCTTCCTACTCTCAAGCAGATCAACACTCCTGCCCAACTTGGTGTCGCCTGCAAACTTACTGAGGGCGCACTCGATCCCCTCATCCAGATCATTGATAAAGATATTGAACAGAACTGGCCCCAATACTGAGCCCCAGGGAACACCACTTATGACCGGCCACCAGCTGGATTTAACTCTGTTCACCACAACTCTTTGGGCCCAGTCATCCAACCATTTTTTTACCCAGTGAAGAGTACACCCATCCAAGCCATGAGCAGCCACTTTTCAAGTGTTTTGAGTTAAGTATTTCTATTTTTAAGACACGTTAACAGCTTAATATTACTCAGCAAACACACAGGGATATCCCAGTCCTTCTCCTCTATAATATTCTGCTGCAGAAAGGAATATTAAAAAAATTTCTGCTAAATATTGTCTGTTCTTCTCATGATATTTAAGCAACATGAAAACTCACTGTAAAGGGCAATGAGATTTCTAAACTACAGAGAAGAGTTTTCAGGCAAACTGATGATATCTAGACTATTTTTCTCTGCCCTCTGATTTTAGAGACACGTTAAAAATCTACAGAAGCAAAGAGCAGAATAAAAAATAGCAATACTAAATTCTGGAAAATTCTGTTAACTCAAGCATTTAGGAATACAGGATTTGTAGTTGTGAAAATAAAGGTGCTCCTCCTGTTTAATTAATCAAATAGATTGAATATTTCTTTAAATTCAGAAAGGATATGGTCAGAAAGGATGTGGTATGGATATATGTATGTGCATGTATGTGAAGCTTGAGATAAATCAGAATAAGTTATTAATTTTTAATGAATGCATATATTCACCATCATCAAGTTAAATAAGTGAAAGCCATCCCTTTTTATACAAAAAACAAGAACTGTAAAACAGTTTTGTCGTATGTATCTTGGTACTGAGATGCATAAGCTTCTTGCTTGCAGCAAAGAAAAATGAAATGGAGTTAAGCTGTAAAGAAGAAAGTTTTTGCATTAAAAAAAAAAACCATAAGTGGAAAATTCTCAAGTTTGGAATGCTTGAGTCTAGATTATTGTGCCATATTTAACTTTTTACATTGCTTTGTAAAGAACATGCAAATTTTCCACCCCAGAGTTAATGATCTGGATCCAAAATCTTCCACCCATTTTAACTTCTTGCTTAACAATGCATCTAAGATGTTCAGTATGTAGGATAATTGTTCTAATAGGCAGAAGGAACTTAAACAGGTAGTCTCCTTCTTCAGTCCGCTATAAAGTTCTATTAGAAAATGCACTCTTGTTGACTGCGTACACCTTTAACACTTGCATCACGGAAGTATTTATGTGGAAAGAAAACTTACTAGGAGATTTCTCTTCTTCCTCCTTAGGTTCTACCTTTTCTGCTTTTGGTGGACCTTTGATTTTGTACATTAATGAACGGAGTTTGCCAGTCAAGGAGGAATCTTCCTCTTCCTCTTCTTCCTCTTCTAGTGGAATACCTTAGCAGATATAAAACTGGTTAGAAACAAAACTTAACCTTTGAAGATTAACTCCTTCACTATTTAAACAATACCAAAATACCTACAGGAATTTTTTTTAACCAGCAAATTTCATACAGGAAAAAAAAATTGTAGTAAGGCCAGCACCTTTAACATGTTAGCTACAGTAGCACCCTTCAAATTATGTTTATTTCATTACACATACTTCTTATATCCAGATTTATAGTATTATCTTTTCAGTATTATGACCAAAGAGGTGGTATTTTTTGAAGATCCTACTATGGCAATTAATTTTGAGTCAGAGTCATATTTGATGAAATATGTGATCCTTTGTTTCATACTGCAGAATGTAAGCTAAAGAACTAAATGTATGGCTGTGTCTCACAATATAGTACAATTTCTCAGTCGAGGTATTTAGCAGTCATAAACAAACATATTAACTGAATTTAAAACTGTAAGAAGACAGATGTTCAGAGATTATACCGGTGATAGATGTTTTTCATGAAAATGTATATGATGAGATGGGATGTCATTTTACAAGGTAGTTTAATACAGTTCAGTTCACTACATTGCTTCACAACCATTCAAAGCATTTTCAAATCTTTCACACCTCTTAGTGATGATCAGATACCACATGTGTTACATGCAGAAGCACAGAACACCTAAGCAGGTTCCCTTCAGACCAGAGCTAATTGTGCCGAGCTGAAAGGTAAGCTTTTGCTGTTTGGCTGCTGGTTAAAGTGAAATTGAGAAAAGGAAAAGATTTCCAGACAGAATACTAAAGAGATACAAACTGGAGCAGAGGGAAAACAATGAACTGCAGAAGCTAAAACTGGTGTTAAAAAAAGAAACTAAGAAAGGAAAAAGGAACTGAAATGTGGTATCAGGTTGGAGAAACTTTGCCGCTGGCAGCTACCAAGAGGAAGGAGTTAAGTTATGACTAGGAGTGACTAAGTGACTAGGAAGAAAAAAATTCAGAGGCAGTGGGAGAGAATGAGAGAACTAGAAATGAAATTGGAGACTACATATGGAATTTAAGGAATGGGAAAAGTGAGACTGGCTGAGCAAAATTGAAAGCTAAGAATGAATGAAGGAAGGCTACAGTCAGAGTCTGGAAAAAGTAAGAACAGGAAATGTAACCAATAAGGAGAGGAAAGAGGAAACAGACAAGGGTGTTAAAGGAAGGAAGAAACTATCTGGCATTGAAAAAAAAGCTGGGCCCTGGAAGCAAGAGAGAGACACTGGGAGAAGAACTTTTGAGAAGCTGAAATGGACAGACAAGAAGAAATGCACTGGGATGATGAGTTAAGACAGTGTTGGACTGGAGGAAATGGGGTCTGTGACTGCTCCAGACAGGATCTCATTCACTGCGCCATATCATTCGTTATTCATTCTGCATCCTCTTAGAGTTGCAATCAGTTCAGAAGCTAACTATCTCATGTTGCTACTGGCTAATCACTTAATTCAAATGGCAGAGGTCTGTGCACTGGAACAGATGGTTCGAACCCAGATAAGTATCAATTTGCTATTATGCAATAAAATCTGTTGTAAATTTGTTTGTTTTGTTTATAACCAAGAAATTACACACAAAAATTGTGATAGAGGGCTATTATATTGCTGGCAAAATTAACCACTCACAGTTAGGACATGCTAGAATTAAGACTGCCTGAGTAACTTTAACTCAGAATATTTGCATATATTCATTAAGAAGCAGCCTTTAATTACTTGATTGCATACATATTTTTCCACTTAGGCCACAAACTATACTTAGTATTAAAAAGCTGATTAAATATTCCAAGCACAACTCCTATTCATTTTATCTGCAGCTGTGATTGCTTAGTACTGATTTTCAGGACTAAGTCAGGACACAGATAATGAGGAGCATTTATCTGCAGCGACCACCTATGATAAATCTGTCCAAAGTAATGAATATGGTTTTGTTTAGAATCCAGAGGATCATTAAACTATTTTAATCATGAGACTGTGCTTTCTCTATCTTCAATTCTCTCTCTCATTCAACATACACATTTATAATGTAGTAAACAATAATAAAAGTACACCCCTAAAAATAAAAAAAAAACACAATCATTTCATGAGCATTTCACCTCATGAAAAGATGAAGAGTGATCAGGAGCTAAGCTAACTCAGTAATAATACCAAGACATCTCCACGTAAGTTGGGGGTTTTCCATAATCTTCATCCTGGAGTCTGAGAGAACTCTCTGATGCCATATAGGCATTTTCTTTGAAAACCAGAGGTCAGATCAAGTGCTAAGTGACTCAACAATGGAGATGATGGTATCTGTCTTAATAAAAATGGGGAGAAAGAGGTGTAGCTACAAGGATATTAACTATTCACTTTAACGCTTGGAAGAAAACTGCTGGAAACAGTTTTTGGTAAGCACTTAGAAGCAAGGGTGGATAACAGTCAACACAGGATTGTCAAAACCAAATTACATTAAACCAACTAAATTTCCACTATAATGTAGCTAACTTTACAGATACAAATCTTGATGTTAAGGACTTCTAATATTGTCTTATACAATATCCTCAGAAATAAGCTGATGAAACACAACCTAGATACCCACTGACCTACTCATCTTTGGCTGAGGTTAAAGCTGAGGTAGTTGAAAAATGGTAATTGGTTTATCACGAAATCACAACTTGATGATTGCTGGAGATTCTAATAGGGTACTCAGAAATAGCAGCACAAGATGATAGCTGAAGCCTTAACAATGCAAGCACAGAATGGTGTGGGAGGCACCATGGCTACAAACAGAAATCACAAACTGTTAATTAAAGGTCAGTAAAAGAATGCAATTCCATGAACTGTGTGAAACTGGTTTTAGGGATAACCAGTGAAGAAAGAACTAGCAGACTGTATTAGTAAACATTTAAAAGTGACCTCAAACAGACAGAAGGAGGAGGAGGAGGAAGAAACTATTAAGATTACTGTGCTCTTCCTGGGGAAGAACTTGAGATGCTGTCAATTCACTGTAATGACCCTCTCCCCTTCTTCTTGAACAAAATGGGTGCCATCAACCATAGGACCAAGAAATGCACTGGAAGAGTGACTACCAATATATCTACCAAGTAGGTAGATATGAAAAAGCTTGTGTTTATCAGTTTTAACTGCATAATTATTGGGAACGAGCAGTAGTAACTGGTTACTCAGACTATAAATGTTAGTATCATTGTAAAGGGACTAATAATTCCATGATTGTCTTGATTAGACTAGGATCTCAATAGACATAACAAAAGGTTTTTGGAATCACATATAAAATGAGATCCTTAACCCACATAAATTACACAGGGTATCTGATATAGCTCACCCTTGAGGATACCCTAAGGAAATTCAAATTCAGTGACTGGGGCAACTCAAGCTGTAATCTGCAGTGCAATAGTGTTTTATAATGATTGGCCATCACAGTTATGTATACACCAGGAAACTAAGCTAAAGCTGCAGCAGCACTCCTCATCTATTGCTTCTTATTACATTTTCTACTGCTCAACTTCACAGCAATAATGTTCTTTCAATACATTTTATCTGCTTGTACACATACACGTGCCTATATAACTCTTTTAAGGTAATCCAACCTTCTTGTTTGGATCATTTTTATTTTTTCTAATTAAGTCTAAAGTTGATATATAAACAGAATAATACCAGATAATATTTAACAGATATATAACATGAAACCTAAAACCATGCACAGGTTTCCCATATTTTTGTAATATGCACCGAAGTCTGTCAGAAAAGTCACCATGTAGACAGTAATACATCTAACAAAAAACCTCATACTAGTTTTTCTTTTTTTTTTTAACTCAGCTGTTCTTATTTCACGTAAAGTGTCAAAAAGACAAACAAAAAACATAACAAAATCTTGCCACTCACCACAGTGAGTTAGAAGATCATCATGAAATTCATATAACTCATCTCGAATCTCCTCTGGACAGGGACAATCCTCTCCCAGTTGAAAATTCAGCAACATATTAATCTTTAAGGGATTTAAAACGTAGTTAAAACACTGAGATAGCCTAAGACATATTCTAACATATAGGCATATTTTACCAGTTTATAATAAAATTTATAATTAAATTAACATAAAATAAATTTCTAATACAGCCTAAAGGAAATACTAGAGCAATGGTACTTTGTAAGCTTTAATTACAATTAACATCAAAATACAGTTACACTTAATAATAAAGCTATTTCCTGGAGGTAGAAAAGACTTTTTCCAGCATACAGGTGTCAGCACAACACTAACTTCATGTTAACTTTTAGCAACTAAAATTATCAAATTATCATCACCTTGCAGAACTGGATGAATCTCAGCTCCTCAGCATTGGGCAGTAATGTTCAATTTTTCTATACTGTTGAGAAATCCCAAGTCAACTTTGGTTTAGAGCTTGAATTCTGGAGTACACGTATAAGCATTCTGACATTCTGTATTTTGTGGCATCTTAATAAATTTTATTTCAAATTCAATTTGGTTCTCTAGCAGTTCCAATGGTAGTTTAGAAGTCAGAACTCTATTTTGTCATCACAAAGAAGTTTTTTTATCTTTAGATTCAACCATTTGTTTAATATTACCTGTTCTTGAGGAGGAGACCGAAATTCTTTAGTCTTCTTGGCAGTCAAAGCAGCAGACATGTTCAAGGCTTGCATGAGTTCATTGTACCTGTATTTCTGATTATATTGCAATTTTGATACATAACGGTCTGCAAATGATACAATTGCTTCCACTCTATGTTGTAGCTCACAGTCACAGAAATAATTGAGTAAATGACACATCTAGGATAGAAAAAACAGACAAGTTCAACAGTTTAACAAACTCTAATTGGGGAAGAGCTGCAGTGGATACTATACACTGCAACAGACTATAAAAATGAGAGACTTTTTTCCCATATTTTTCTTTTAACACTGTAAAGGTGACAAATTTATACAGTTTTATTATCTGATCGATAATACTATATTGCATTCATAGTCTTTCACTCCATGCACTCAAAACATGTAGAAATCATAGCATCATAGAATAATTTGGGTTGGAAGGGTCCTTTAAAGATCACCTGGTCCAACCCTCCCTCTTTTAAAATACACTTATGAAATAAGTAAGTATCTGAATGTCTATTTTGAATGTAGATACATGTAGAAAGAATTGCATCATAATCAAATTTGGTTATTAATGTGAGGTTATAAGGCCAAGTGGAATAAAGATCTTCAGGATTTCAAATCTTACAAACTAGAGAACAGCCAGAAAGCACTACCTTTATTTCATAAATAGTAGAACACATGTAATACGTTTATATTAAATGGTCACCTGAAGCTTAACAGATTCTGGTAATCTTGTCTGCAATAAGCCCTTTGCAGGAGCCTTCGTTTCTTTTATTGCTTTCTCCCCAGCTTCTACAGCTTTTTCTTCAACTTGTGTAACTTCTTCCTTCTCTGTCCTCTCTTCTGCTTCTTCCTTGTGATCTCCAAACACATTGGGATCAATGAGGAGTAACACCTGCTTCACATCATCATCATCAAAAACCCCCATTATAAGCAATGTTGCTATCAGTTTAAGAACAGGAACAAACTGGAATGCAACCTGTCCTCCAACAGGGTCTCGTATATGACTACCACTACACTGTACTGCCTCTGTTAGCATACTTATGGCCTTGGATTTAAGTGTATCAAGGGGTATCTCTGGGCTGGATGTCTGACGTTCTTCACTGGTCACAATAAAGCATGGAGTAGAAAAATTAAAGCCTGGTTTCAGACAAGTGCTAAGTCCTACTCCAGGTAAACCATGCTTCTTTTTTTCATCAGGATATAATTTAATAGTTCGAGTTTCATCTGTAACTGGAATGATAAATTCATTGTTCATCATGAGCTTGGCTTGTTTGGCGTGCTCCAAATGAATACTAATGAGCAAGTCGTAGAATCCAGAACGTAGGAGTCCAGGTAAGTATTGATTATCTATTGTATAAAATAGCTGAGATATGTCCACATGGCTACAAAGTGCATAAGCAACCCTAGTGTTACCTAGAGCACTAACTGAGCTATAGAGTTTTAAAGTATGGTAGTGAAACTTCATCAAATCTTCTTGTTCACATAGTTCCAAAATATCAACGCATCTGTTATGAAATAAAGAAACAGACCACCAGTCAATTTCATGAATAATAATTTTGTAAAAGAAAAGTTTAATAATCTCTGCACATTTTGGTCAGTTCCACTTTAAACAATTAACATTAGTGTTGATACTGACTAATTCTAACGTGCATCATTAAACCACAGTAAATAGTGGTAATAATTTGCTGAGATTATATATAATTAGTACTCCATAGGGGAAAAAAAAAAAAAAAAGTAAGATAGAGAAGCTTCTTTGGAAGCTATGGTAAATTAGAGCTTGTTTTTAAAAGAAATGTATTTGGAATGCTGAAACTCTGCGGTAATACTGTCACTAAACAGTGCCTTTATAGTTTATTAAGGATTACTGTTTCAATTTTTCCACAAAACACAGTATTTTTTACTCTTTTCTTGAATTCAGTTTTATTAACAATAAATAAAATTGGTTATTAAATTATTAAAAGAAGCTGCAAAATAACTGATAAAAGTACAGCAGTTAAATTATCTTTATGCTACACTTTTGCTTATAGTTTGATTTGTCACTGGTTATGATATTTGATATTTGGATACATCTTTATTATCCTCACTTGAAGGTAAAACCTAATGAAAATCTAAGACAGTCAGGATCTTGTCAATAAGAACATAAAAACTTAATTCATATAAATTCAGAGCAGATGAAACTGGAACAGATTATGTTTTTACTACAGAAAAAAAAAGAGCAAAATAGTACTTGAATGTTTTTTATATTTGTTTTTTTTAAGCCGACAAAATCTCTATGTTTAAAGACCTAGAGATTTAAGAGATATTATTTTATAATTTAAATAAAATCAAATAGATATGTTTTCTCTTATGTATGCAAATGTCATCACATGGCATTAAAATTATTCAGCCTCTTGTATCTACTTAAATTTCATGAATATGATATTATAGCCGGTAAGATCAGAGATTCTGAACAACTCTAGTGTAAATATGCTCCAAGGCAGGTTTAACCAATTCCCAGATATCAGTTTTCAATACATTTTGTCCAAATCAAGTCTCTGTAGTTCCTTCCAAATGTACCTGTTTTCTTCTGGGATATGAAGTGCCATCATCTGCAGAGGTTCCAAACACTGCACAACCCAGCCGTGACGTTCGCTGACACGCTCAGTTTCTACTTTTAGAAAGCTGTTCGGCATCCTGCTCCATAGAACAGGTGTAATTGTTTGCACATCAAGGCGAGGGGGACACTGAGGAACAGGATTTCGTTCTTCACTTTTAAAAATTGCAGCTGATAAAGGCATGGTATTCTGAAACAAATAAGTGTATTAAAATTATTTGTGTAACATCTAATTATGAATAAAACTATAATACCAAAAGGAAGCATAATTTATTGATAGCAAAGAACTCATAGAAATATATAAGTTATTGCAATAAACAAAATCCATTAAAAAAACCCCAACATGAGGGTATTCTTCCAAATAACTTTAGTTTCTTTTGACAAATGCAGTTTAGATTTGTTGAACAATTAACTTCATATATTAATTACAATTACAGAAGTAAACGTAGAAGTCAAATGAAAAGTCATGCCATTGATTCAATCTTCCTAAAAAAATTCAACTGAGCAGGAATTTCCATGGAAATAAACAGATTTAAAAGAACACCTTTATAGAAAATATTTTGTACCTTTAATTTACCAAGTTCAAACTGAACCAAGTTAGTGCTCGTAGGCTGTACAAAAGTTGCTGGAAAAAGCTTTGTGTTTGGTTCAACCTAGAAGAGAAACGAGATTAAAAAATTTTAAAAATTAAAAAAACAACAAGAATCTCCTCCCAGAATATGATACGATATAAAATAAATACTATATAGCTTACACTTCATCATCAAATAACTGCAGACACTGTATTAAAGTGTTGATTAGTGATACTTGTAGTTTACCTCTGATATACTAAAGCATTTGCTGACTTTTCTTTATAGGCCCACCTAACTTTCAGGCAGGTGTGTCTGCTGCCTTATGTGCTCTCAGCACCTGTAACAAGAACTTTGGTAACACTACGTTGACTCTTCTCAAATATATCCAAATCCAACACCTCATTCTAGAGCAGCTCCTTAAAAATCCAGCCACTTTACAGCTACGTACCTTGGCTCTTGCTCTAGGAAAAGCACCCCCAACACAGACTGAGGGTAGAATACAGCTTTCTAGAGCACCACACATTTTTTAGAATTCTTTCACATTTTATGCTGGACAAAATAATTCACTGCCAAAAAAGTCCAAAACCAAATTTCTAAGAAAGAGGGAACCAGGGGTGGATAAGAAGAGGGTGAGAGTGCATCATTTGATCAGGATAGTGCAAATCTTTATTTCCTATTAAGATTAGTGAATTTCTGATCCATACTCCAAAAGTAGAAGAATGTAATTTTTTTAAAGATCTCAAAGATCTCTTTATTTCCAGGCTTAGCATTTGTCTCCAGTCTTATAAAATCATAGTGAATCACACTGAATCACAGTGATGCAGTTTTAAAATGTCTGGTTGGGTTTGGGATTTTTTTGACAGCTACATCATCCTCATTACCCCATTACAGCTGGACTCAAAGTACATGTCAGAGTCATAATACCAGTTTATTCTGAAGAATTCTTTACAAGATCACCCACCCCTACTGCCATGAAAAAAGGAATTAAAAAGGTATTTATAGACTAGTATATTATTAAAAAGATTTCAGTACTCCAGGGTGGCTGAAAAAAGGTACACTCTATGCAATCAATTCAAGGTTTCAGGAGTTCAACTAAATATTTTAATCACACCGTTGTGTATTTTGTGTACTATGCATATACATTATACATACTAAGTACAATTACAATACTCGTGCTGTGAAGGAGTGCAACTCCTAGCTTTGAGGATAGCAAACTATCAAAAATTGCAAAACAATAAACTGAGAGTCACAAAAAAGAAATAAAAAATCCATATTCTTTTAGATAACAGCTCCAAAACACAATATAACTTAAACAAAATGTAAAATAATACCATATACTGAAAACTATGTATGCAGAATAAAGTTTTTTCAGAACTATGACTGTTGGGATAGACGAAATAAAGTAGGGCCAGGTATGTACATTCTAATCTTTTTGATAAGGAAAAAACCCACAAACCCAAATCCAGAAACAAAAGATATCCTGGACTGAAAGATACTACTAACAAAATGTGTCTTTTATTTCATTAAAGCCTGAAAGTAACTGACTGAGACAATATAACTTTCAGCCTCTGACCAAAGACAGATATTTCCTAGTAATAATGATTGAATTTGTAATTTCTAATCTTGTTTGAAGGTCAGAAAACCATTACTAACTCAGAATAAAATAAAACTTCTTGTAAACCAATATTTAAGATCTCCTTTCTGCTACAAATACTTTAACGTTGGCCTGACAAGTAATGACAAAATTTCAAATATATATGTATACACTATCTTTCATTTACTTTTCTATTATAGACGGTGGGGGTTTTCTGAATATCACCATGGCATTCAATAGTTAGATCAAGAACTACAGCAAAATTAATTTCTTCTCCTCAATATGTTGACCTGTAGGCCTTTTAGAATGGAAACAGCATACCAATATTGTCCCTCTGCTTCAGTTAAGAAAAATGAAAAGTGCAAACGGTTGCAAGGTTAGAATAATTACCCTGCAGCCTCTAGACCAGACAAATATCAGTCATTTGCTGCAATTTGGGTGAGAGATTAGATTTACTGAAGTATTTTAAAGATTTTATTTTATGGTAAAAATATTCAAGAAATGAAAATGGAAACTACATAAGCCTACATTCACTACTTTCAAAAATAGAGAAAAGATTTAGTTACTCGAAATAAGCAAAAGTTGAGAAATATTTCACCCTCAGACGTAACACTCCTGTTGGAATATACCATTGTATCTTTACAGGAAGTGCTGGGTGTTCTCGTTTTTCAACAGACCAGGTGCAACAGGTTTATTGAAAAACATTTCCAAAAGCAACTTGAGGTATTTTTCCATGGAAAAAGAGAAGAAACAGAAGAGAAATTATTGTATTTTCTGAGATTATTTTAAACTTAGTACAAAGAACTTGGTTACATTAATAGCAAGTCATAAGAGGAAAAACCTGAAAGTGTTTTTTACACTAAAAGCAGTAACAGAAATCTTCTATATTTTTCTAGATTTCTTTGCAAAATTAGAGAAACAGGTAAAGGCTGTTCTGTGGAAAAAAAAAAAAAAAAAAAAACTGCCACCAAACTTCCATGGTTTTGTTCAGAAGCTGTCATATTGATTTGTATCTAGCTAAAAAAACAGCAAAGCATGGGGCTTAAGTACTTTCATCTCCTGTTTTCTTTTCCCAGGATGTTGACATTTAATATCCTCTCAGCACGGCACTGAAGTCTCTGACCACTCTTACAAAATATACCAAAATCACAGCTTCTAGATTATCTCCCACCCCTATTTACAGTCTGTATTCAACCCTGCTGCATTCATTTTCAAAGGAGTCAGTATACAAAGTTCCTTAAATGTAATTGAATAACATTTAAGTTTTATCTGTACTACAGATTTGTGGTTTTTTTGTTGACACAGAAGAAAGCGATGCATTGTTCCTAACACTGGATAATCTATTCCACATTGGATGCTCTACTATGGACAACTGACCTTACTAAAAGCAAATCTCATCAATCCAGTGCTGAAAACTTTTGTCAGCTACTGATCCATTTGCATAATGACTCCACGTTTTGAGAATATTAACAGCATTTAGGGCCCACCTTATTTATTTTGGCTTTGCACATTAATGTATATTTGAATTTTGGTGTTTGAACCTTATCAAATCACAAGATCTCCAAATCATAGCTATCTGCAGAAGACACAAACCCTGGTAATAATAAACTAAATGTATTTTCTAAATCCATATCAAAAATTACTATATCTAAAGTCTAATTTTGACCTTATGCTAATTTAAATAATTATTTCCCCATATCATATAACAGATTTAGTTGATAAAAATATTTTAAATAATTAACGTTATAAATCAAGATTCTGAACCACAAGAATTGAGAATTAAAAAAATATTTTTCTGAACATATCTGCCAATAGTCCTTCCTCAACATTTGAAACAACTGTAAGTAGTTGGAAATATGTAGCCTTACAAAAGAGAGAGAGAGAAAAAGAGGGATAACACAGAATAATATAGGAAAACATGTTATTGTCACATGAATAGTGTTCAGTTAGATTTCTGAACAAGAAAAAACAATTTTATAATAGCATCAAAACAACCAGTTTACTAGATAGCTTCCTGAAAATCTGATAATACCTGATAACAAGTGCCAAGCTCTTTTCCATTGGCTGTGAATGACAACATTCCAGTAGCCAGGTCAACAAAGCATCCAATTTCTAAATCAACATTACTGCGACCTGATCTCTGGGAATTAGCAATTACATCTCCTCCCCAAACCATATAGCAATTGCTGCGCTTCACACTGAAAGCAAGAACAAAGAAAACAAATCATAGGTCACACTGACCTTGACTAAGTATTCAGTGAAGATATACTTTTCAGTGCAGTAATAGTTAGAGATCCTCAAAGGTGCTTGTGCTGCTATTAGTTTTGCTTTCTCATTAACAACCCCCCTTTTTTTAATAATGTAAACATCGTGGGTAAGGGATCAGACTACATGCACCTTTATTTTTTTCCCTTTTTAATAATTATGAAATAATTTCACATGCTTCTGTGCGCTTATGTAAGATACATTAAAACAAATAACAGGTTCAGCCACAGTGACCAAATATGGATGTTAAAAGAAAGAAGCTTCACAAAACATTCTTTTGAACAGAACATTAATGATAAATATACTCACTTTAACAAGTCTATGTAAAACACATTCATATATAAATGTACA
>NW_008824446.1:1883840-1899025 GCF_000699105.1 Pygoscelis adeliae
TCTTATTAGTTTAAATTTATGTTTAAAATATCATCAAGCTTGTGAATAATTCACTTTTGAAAAACAGTATTAAAATATAATCTTTAAAAAGTGATAAATAAATCCATACCTTTCATGAACCCTGCCTCTTTCATCACCTAAAGTAACTGTCACTGTACAACTTTTATTTAGGTCAAAATTCTCACTGTAAAAATGATAGTCTGGTGTTACCCAGCCAACCCAGACAGAGGATGGGTCTTGGCCAGCAAATATCCGTAGTAAATAAAAACACTGAAAAGAGGAAAAGAACATATTAGTAATAGAAATCTAAATTATTTATTGAGGAATAGTCAAATAGTGATTAAACAAACCTCCTATATATCAAACTTTAATAATAGTAATTCACATTCTCTTAATAAGTCTTTTTAAATGCTCATAAATTAAAAAAAAAGACTAGTTTAGTTTTTTATAAACCTTAGATAGTGAGGTTTATGCCTCAAGTCATACAACTCTGGACATTATTATTTATACACAGTGTTATATCAAACCAAATAATTAAAAAGGCTTCTTTCAACAGATCAATTTCTAGTGAACATGTTGCCACGACTAAATCTACTTCAAAAAGTAAGAAGAACTGAGCATCTCAATGTATTTACTTACTGTAGTAGAAGGAGCAGCAATTTCTTGGCTGTGCTTTCTAAAGATAAAGGAACATTAGTAAATTAGGTTTTCAAAAAAAAGAAAAGTAGTAAAAAAAGTACTCATTAATAAACTAAGTGTACTTACAAGCTAACTTATGTTTGCTGGGTACCGAGTATGCGTAAGTAAACTAAGTATGCAAAGACTGTACAGGATACAAATATACACCCAAAATAATTGATTGCAGTTAAGTCAGAGAGGGGGGGAAGAGATTGATTTACAGCAATTAACTAAAGATGAAGGCAATGCTGGAAGGTGCTGAACTCAGTAGTACCTGGTATCTTTAAAAATCTGTCTCACAATCTTTTTTTCTTTGCATGGACTAGTCACTTTTCCAATAACAATGAGCTATTGAACAATAATGTAGATGAGCATTAATCCAGTGAGCAAAAGATTCTGAGCTGGTTTTCCAGCCTGGCTGAAGAGCTTTGCAAATCCCAATGATTTTGAAAGGATGGCAGCTGCTTAGCAATGAATAACTATAAACCTTGTGATGCACCTCTTCAGAAACAGTTCTCTCTTGGCTGGATATAGCATTCTGCAGCAAAGCTGTGTTATAAATTTATTAAAACCATCAAGAACAAAAAAATGTCAGTAACATGCATCCTATGCTAGTGTGTGCTTAGTGCAAAAACAAGTATGAAATCTTGAGCGTACAATAATAAAGAATAATAGAACATATTACATTTACACTGAGAGCATGAAATAGCATAACAAAACCCAAGCCTAACCGTTTTTGGAAAACATCAGATGAGGCACTTTCCACACCCATGCCGAAGTTGAATGATGAGCGGAACTCAATGGGCATACTCAAACGACAGTATATCATGTCTGAATTGCTGTTCTGTGTGCCAAAAGTTTTGTGAGTAACTTTTAACCGAGGTGGACTCTCAATGGTTCCATCAATTCTCCATATCTAAAAATAATAGAAATAATTTTAAATAATACTATTCCAAGAAAAATGCTGAAAACTTTCATTAAGCAACTAAAGAATGAGATAACTGAGTCAATTTAAATTTTTCAAAATGAATTAATTTCAAAACTATGAAACTTTCTTCTCTGACAGGGAATCTAACCTGAAGAGCAAGGGAAGCAACAGATTCAGTATATCCTGACTACAGCAAATATTTTCAAGTTGTTCCGTACAGCATTTAAAAAAAAGATTTTATTAAATTAATTCATTTTGAGTGCACAAGTCATTGAAAAATTGCTTCACAAGAATCAGCAGTTTTCTACCACAAAAAGAAGAAATATCAATTAGAATCCTTCAGATGATCATTATGAAGTCTGAGTCTGATGTTATTTTCCCTTGTGCTGAAAAAGTGAGTATGCTTTTAAACTCAGTGATAGGAACATTTCAAAAACTTTTAAAGACAGGAATACAGTTGAAATGATTCTGATAAACTGAAAAAAATGCTGAGATCATTTAGCTGGAATTCAGTGAAGTGTATTTTGTTTAAGAAGGAAATGTTCAAAAACAAGTATTAGGGAATAATTGGCTAAAATCCTAAATTAAAGTAAATGGCCTAGGGATTATAGCAAAAAAAACCTGATCAGGAATTCAAACATATCATTTTGGAATATATTAATATGGAATATTTCATACAAACCATAGGACATATTATTCTGCTCTAGAGCAGATTAGTTAGGGAGTTGTGGAATTCCTATCACTGGTGCATCGTAAGAAAGAATGAAACAGATATCACCCAGCAACACCACAGGTACACTTAAATCTCCCTCAGATTAGTGAAGTGGACTAAATCAGTCTCCATTTAGCTCACACTTCCATTACCTTAAGTGATGTTGAATTCAGCTGAACAATTTTTAGATATTTAAGAAAAATATATAGAGAATGTTTTAAAAAATGAAAGTGAATGTAAGATAGAATATAAAAAATGGTTCTAAGAAATTACAACTGACATGTTTCAAGTAGCTAACCAAAACAACATAAATTAGTAAGACATATACTAGAACAGGTAGGTATATCCATATGAATGGTAATACTACCATAAATGAAGTTGGAGATAGACAAGATCATCTGGAATTATCTAAGAGTGACTTAATAGATTTATATGACAAACTATCTGATGACAGTAAGTATTAGTAAGGGTTTAATGTCTCAGCTTGCTAAATAAACAGTTGATAAACAGGTGTCTCCCTAACATGTAATGTTACCTCAATGTGAGGATGATTTTTTGGCACATTGACAAATGTTGGTAAGCGTTTACTAAACCACATAGCAACATCTCGGTTCATGTTGACAGCAAAAGGTTCAAAACCTTCTTGAAGGCCACACATTGTATAATACTTGAATGTACTGGCATCCATTCCAAGGTTCATACGACCAATCTGAGATAGACCCAGTGCACAAATTGGAACAAAACCTAAGAAACAATACAAGAACAACAACAAAAAAACCAACAGTAATTTATCTGGTGAACACAAGCATTCTATTTTGGATCCATCTAATGTGAACTAAACTTTAGCTCCTACAAGTAGTGCATATGAAGTGATGACAGTAGCAAGAATTTAAAGCCACGTTAAATACTAATGTCTAAGTTCAATATAATTGCTACCAAAACCCCTGAGGACTGAGGCAATGAATGGCCATTACACATGTTATCCCATTTATTTAAACATTAAACCAGATTAATAATCATTATTAGTAAGTAGTAGTAGATTTGTGTAAAAAACAAACAAAAAAATGTCAAGTCAAGAGGTAGTTTTGTGGACAATCAGCTTTGAAGAACAAAGATTTGCTCAAGTCAGTTATTAATTTATTAGAAGAATCAGTTATCTTCATCATTTTTAGACTAATAAACATGTCTTTATACAATGAGTTGGACACTGGAAGACAACCTTGGCTAGATCAAAGTTATTAACAAATGTTAAGTATGCTCTCTGAGGGCTCTGAATTTTCAAAAGGACTTTGAGATGAGGTTCAGGTATCTCAGTATTTCTGTTTAAAATATAGTTTGTCATCAGTAGCTATAAATTTGTTGCCACATTCATCCCTTCATCATTCATCATGGACAAATACACACTTCTTTAATGCTGGCATTTTTTATGACCAAGCTTATTTGGTCTCCGTATACCTGTAGCAGCCAATAGACAGGGATGAAAGGCTGTTGAATTATTTCTCCATTTTTCAAGAAACAGAACTTGGAGCAACTTCAGGGAAAAGCCAACAGTTCTTCCTCTAAAGGAGAAATTTTGTCTCCTACACTTCAATTTTAAGCCTTCAGAAAAGCTCTCTTAAGGCTCATTCTCTACCATTCTCTACTCATTCTCTACCATTAGAAGAACTGTATCAATGGTCAGACCAAAGAGGGACAGTGAGCAAAGTCTTCTGGCAATTACTAACAAGCATGAAGCTACTGGTTGGAGGAGGTATGCTTCCAAAGAAACTGTCAACTAAAAAATAAAACAAAACAGTTTGAATATATTCCCTGCCTCCTTCAATACAGTCATGTAGATACTACTGTTCAAAAAAGCAAAGGGCAAAAACAGAAGAGGAAAAATAGCCCAGGAAAAGGAGAAATGCAGGTAAACTATGAATAGGATGGAGAAGAAAAAATTACAAATCAGACTCAATTTACGTTGCAAAGATCTGTTCTTTTGCTGCATCCTCTCACCACAGAGTAGTCATTTTGTCCTTCACAGACAAGAATATAATACGTGTATGCTCCAGTGGGATAATCAGAGACAACTTTTTCATCTTTTGGGAATTTTTCAAAGTGCTTATTATTACTACTTCTTCTTAATGCTGAAGTTCAGTCCTGTGAGTAAGCCTAGCAAGGCTCGAAGAAAATTTACCCATTCTGATTGCTGAAATCCTATTAATATCTACTTCTGGTTAAAGGAAAAAAATAAAATAAATTTGTGCCATACAAGTGCTCTTAAAATATTTTTTTATGAAGTTAATGTGTAGCACAGTCTGAAGGCTCATATCAGTGAAATACAATTTCTCAGCTCACTAAGCTGTTATGACAGACTAGTTTTTCTCGGTTTTGTTTTGTCTTCTCATAACCAGGTAGCTATAAAAAGAAAATTACCACTTTCTATTCCAAAGTCAGCAAACGCAAGTTCTGAACCTTTACTGGTTATAAGCAACTCTCCATTCAGTGTAAAGATAATTGATTTATCATCCAAGTTTATCATACAACCAACCACGTCTCCTGGTTGCCAGCTTCGTCCAAAGAATCCACTACCTTGATGCCAACGCTGGCCCTAAAAAAAAACCAAGTAAATAAACACCATGCTGAAATTAAAAAATAAAACAAAACTATAAATAAAGTAAAACAAACAAATATTTCACCTTCCAGGATCTCAAAATAATTTGCAAACAGTACTGATCATGGCTTTCAGGTAATTAATTTAATTATTATCTTAGTTATTTCACACAGAGAAATTAAGGCTCCCTAACTTCAGTAATATGCAAACAGCAATTTAGAACCTGGATGATAACCACTGTTCACTGGATTCCATTTCTCATATGCAGTGTCATTATCAACCTTCCAGTCCTTTAGGAGTCAAGTTTGGGAAGAAAGAATATGCAGAAAGCAGAAAAGACAGAAAAGGCAAAACAGTACTGTGGTTCTCTCTTCCAGTCATTGAAGAAAGTTTGTTTTATTTTTGTAAAACACCACTTATAAAAAAAAAGGAAGTGAATGCTGTATTTTGTTTATGCTTACGACAGAATTCTTTACTCAGTTGGGTATATCCTAGGAAGTCAGATATAAACCAACACACCTTTGTTAGCATAATTTCAATGACCAGAACGGAAATGCAGATACTGTCCAGCATGAAACAGAGTTCAGAGATATCTTTATACGAATCAAAAATATTGCAGTAGTTGATCTGGAGTATACAGAGGAAACCTATACTGTAAGTTCTCTGCCTAGCCTGTTCATAGGTCAAAATACATAAAGATGTACTGACTTTGCTTCCTTCAAATACAAATGCTTGGTCATCAGCTCCCAACTCTATGTCAGGTCGACAGCCTGGCCTGGCCCAGCCAACACGCATATCTCCACCTGTCACAGCTTCAAATTCAAAGTACCACTTTCCAGACTTCACTGCATAAGACTGTTCTACTCTGAAAAATCGTATCTTGTCGATGCTGACTTTTTCCATTGTTTGGTCAGCTGTAAAAATAAACAGAGAAAAAAACCCACCTTTTATAATTAGATGAAACTATAAATGCCACTGTTTAGCTTTTCATCTGTCCCCAGTATTTTCTATGTCTGAAGACAGCCATTACCTAGTATTGCATGTTTAAGAACGTTCATAGTAAATGTTAAAAAAGGAGGAACAGTATTCAGTATACAGAGGCTAGCACATTCTAATTCTATACAGGATGAGTGATTATCTGCTATTTAGAATCAGAATATTTCAAAGTATCACTCAATGCAGAGCCCCAAACACAAAACTGACTAGAGGAAAACTCAGAAGTGTAAGATCACGACATGCAATACAATCCAATGCAATAATGCAGTATTACAATGCAACAAAACACTTTCCTACACAAGTCAATACATTTAGAACATTTTAAAAAAATTATCACATAAGTTTTGTTTTGGTTTAGATTTTTGTCAAAAAATTACAGTGGTATAGCAAATATGAAGAAAAACTTCTAAGCAAATTTCTCTTCCTGATTTAAAAAAAAAATTAAAAATTGAAGTTGGTGCACTTCTTTGACTACTTCTTAAGAACTGAGTTTGACTTGGAGTAGTCAAACCTAATCTGCATACCATGTAAAAAAATTCTTTTAAATTAATCCTGTATTATTTCCTTTCTTTCATTATTTCCAAATGAAAACCAGTATGTCCACCCACACTCCAGATTTTCTCCAATCTAAAAATCACGGAAATTAGAATTATCATATCACTAACCACAACCAATCTTTAAAAGAAAATATATCTAAGTAATACACAAGTCATTTACAAAGTATATTTGTACCTTTCATTAAAGTCCACTGCAAAAATACACTACTATTTATTAATATCTTATGTTTTCCCTATCTATTTCAGTGTTTTATATTTTTTTCCCAGCACTGAGGGAAAAAAAGGCCATGACTCTTATTGAAAGTACATACCTATCTCTTGGTCAGGTGGCTCAATACTATAACCATAGCCCGCAAATGTTCTAACAGCTTCACGAAGGCTATCTCTGTTTGATTTTTTAGTACGTTCATCTAATAATGCATATGGCACTAGCCGAGGATTACGTTTGTTCTTAAGATCCTAAAAGGGTTTATAAAAAAGAACAAGAAGAAAACTGTGTTTAAACATCACAAAGATTTTATATAATAAGACCGAGTGTATTCTGAAATAATGTTAAGATTACAGGAGAGAAACAATATTGATGAAGAACATTTCTATGAATGCAAGCCCAATTGTTATATTAAAATATTTAATATTAAAACCCTAAAGACAAGAATGAAAGAGAAGTATGGAAATATATTCTCATACATCCTGCAGCTGCAGCCGTGCAGGTATGACAATCTACTCAGACTTGCACAGGTAAGGCTTCTTTTCCTGCTCCCCTCCCCCTAACTTTTCCAGACATTACACGACATTCAGTATTTATCCTCTTATTTAACACTCCCAACTGATGTTCTAGAAAACAAAATCTCATGTTCTTTACTTATTCCAAACGCATCTAAAGAAGTCCTTACCTGTTGAATGCCATAGGTCCATCCTTGCTTTATTCTGTCTTTTGCCCAGACATTATGTGCATTTTCTGCTAGTTTGTCAACTAGAAATTCTTGAGAAGGTAACAATTTCACTTCAGAAAGATCAAGAGGGGCAGGTTTATATCCATTTGACATCATGTAACTGTAAGTCAACAAAGGAAAACAGAGAGTCGAGATACCCCACTGATGGTATTTAAAGTTTTCTATGTGACATGAAATTATTTTTATGCATTATTAAGTATGGTATTTTTTATATACTAGTCTGTAAAGATTGTGTTACCATTTTTCCAACAGAAGAAAACATATTTTAACTATTGTTCTTCCCATTTTTTCGTTGAACAATAAGTTCAGTAGTTTTTTAGTAGTAGGTATTACCCTCTCCAACCCTTCCACATAGTATAAAGACTACTCTGCTGTTTTAGACATATACAGACTCTCTCTTGCTCAGATCAGATCATTTCCATTTGTTAGGATGATTCATGTAGGCAGTAGATATTTTAACAAGAGTCAGAAACTAAGATTTATTTGTTCTGTTATTGAAGACAATAGTATCAAAACAGTATTATGATAGACTGCCTGCAGTATGAACCTTAGGAAAGGTTCTTTTTCCCTTTTTTAAATTAATGCCATCAACTGGATCAAGATTACTATCTCCCATATCATAAAACTATTCATTTTACTGCTCTCTTTAAAAACCTAACTTTGTTTCTCATGGATAAAGCTGTTTCAGGAAAAAAAACATCTTGTGGGTTGATAAACTGATGTGAAATGGCAAGTATCCAAATCACTGTTTCCATCTTCAAGTTTTGTTGCAGGACAGGGCTTTAATCTGTCCAGGAGGACTACAGAATCCCCACAGGCAAGGTTAAAATACAGATGTAATCCTTGATTAATCTTCACCACTTTGGGGGTGATTACTACTAATGATTTAAAGATGTCAAAATAAAAAAGATCATTCAACTATTTTAGCTGCCATAGTTTAGCTACCAAATAAAAAATAAAGCAAAAAAAAAGACTGTATTTTATGCAATAATCTACATATGTACATTTCCTAGAAATGTGCAATGTTGTAAGCACAGTAGTTTTCTATTTTTTCTCTTCTTTAAAGAAACACATTAATAATGTCTCTGGAAATGTGTGTATGATGAACAAACCTTTTCTTGGAGGGGAGGGAAGGAGAGGTGCAAATCAAAACAGGAGTTACAGGAAAATGATATACCCTCTCTCAAGTAGATCAATTTACCATCATATGCATATACTGTTCTTTGCTATGTGGTAGAAAAGCACTGAAATGTTGCTTTCAACTTCGGGGTATCTATTCTAAGATCATGTAACACGGATATAATTGCATGTGGTTTAAGTGTGTGACTGTGTGTGTCTGTGAATCACTCCACAAGGTGATGTAATGCAGCAGTATTCACAGTCAACCATCATCACAGGCAAGGTAATGGACCAACCATGTGCTCTGTAAGTCCATATTGGGTATGGGGTTCATAGCAACTATTTTTTAAATGAGCTTACAATATTTTTGTTTAATTAATACCCTGTAGTTACAAGTAACATGTAATAGTTATCATAAGGTACATACTTTTTAGGGAGTTTGACTTTTTTAAGATCTTCCTCAGCTGCTGGATGAGCATGAACAATGTGACATCCAAGGGCCAAAAGGGTTCTGCCAACATAAAAAAAATGGCAGTAATGAAACACAACATTATAGTCTCACCCATTTTATAAATTTCTTTTGGTTTTAGTATAAATACGCAGAACTAATGATATTTATAAACCAGGGAAGTAATTCAAAATAATGGAATTTCAAAACCCAAATATTTTAAGTTATCAAAAATAATAAATCAAACCTTCAAAGTCTAAATAGGTACAAATCTGCAGCTTGAAAGTTATGCCACTTTATTAAAACGAACAGGATTTGGTGGTGTTTTTTAATTTGTATCTCTGTAGAGACAAGATTTTTCTAAATCCTCTGAATGTGTTCCTGGAACTTCTAGCAAAGTTACCAGAACACACTTTGAATGAGATATTCTAATGTTTTTATTTCTTACAACAGTATGAAGTGCTTGAATAAAAATAATTAAAAACCCACTTTATTTTCTTTTAAATTTAAAGCTCACTTGAGGGTTTCAGTTGACATTTGTAGATTATAATTCTTCTCTGTCTCAGGTAATTTTGAGAATTCCACAAGACAAGGATGATGTCTTTTATTATCATCCCGTATCTGTAACAAAGCAACAGAAAAGAGTACTTTCCTGATACCAGATTCAAGCCAGAATCAGAGTGAAAAATCAGTTAATTCTTTGCAATAATGAAGACATTATAAACAATACCATTTATCTTTGCTCAATGACAGTTACTTATAATTATATAAATGAACTTTCCCATGATTCATTTATAATGCACACTATAAGTACTTCTCCACACCAAAAAATCAGAAAAAATATAGCTATTTCATGTGTTCTGCATAAATACACGAAACACAAGAAAACAAGCCTGTAAACTCAATGAACATTTCTGTAGAATGCCTGAGCAATATATGCTCAATAGAGCACAATCTGATCTATTGTACATATTCTAATTCAAAAACCTTGAAGAGTCATTTGGTAATGTTTTCCAAATTCTACTGGAATAACAAAGCAGAGTATTCTTTCCCTGATATCGACATAAGTCTTTGAATACTTATCTGACTCTTAATTAAACAAGCTCTTTCACTTTATGCCAAGTGCTTCTATCCCGATGGCAAATAAGAGTCACATTTCACATACAAAAACATTTTTCAATTGCCAAAGCTCAGAAACATTGAAAAGGTTAGTAAAACTCAGAATTTCAATAGCAATGACATTTTAGCAGATAGTATGATAGAGTTATTGAAGAAAAAGGTAAATCAAGTCCATAAGTAAAAACAGCAAAAGATAAGAGAACAAAAAAGATTCTTCTGAGGTAGGATACAGTTGTGATGGGCACATGGAGGACTACCCCAGTAAATTGGAATTTGAAAAGAAGCGAGATGAAATAATCTAAATTCAAGGCAGAATACAGCCTTTAGAATTTTATATTACTAGGGGAAGGTACCAATTTTAATATAATTGTTGAATTTAATATAATATTCTGAATATAATATTCTTGGCCTACACTTTTAGTTGTTTTTCATTTGGTGATGTCCATTGGGCAGGGAATGCTTTGTCATATGCATTTAAATAATGTTGACCATATGGCCTTACTCTCTTCAAGCTGTTAGGTTATACCACACTATAAGGGATCATTATAATTATAAGTTTTAACTGTAACTAATTAAATAAAATAACTGAGCTTTGAGGAATTCAAATGTTTACAAAAGTCACCAAAACCCTGTCTCCATTATCAACAGAAGTAAATTTCCACAATGGACTTTTTGCTTGTTAGCTCTTTGATCCCCAACACTAGAGTAACCAAAGAGTTAGCTGAGGGGTTACTCACTGTTGGTATGATTTTCAGTAGAATTCCATCTTGGTATAGCTAGTATGTTTCTCAATTGAAATATTTTTTCAAATGGTTAATTACTTATAGTGCTAAAACATGTAACTTATTTATATTCCAAATTTGCCTTCTAATCACTAGTTAATATCACTGTCTCCTGCCAGCTTACATGTTCATCTATTGTTAGTAATGTATAGACCACCACTAAATACTCTGTGCAACTTCCGAGTCCAGGTTTTCTGGTAGAAGACTTAACCTAATGTAGGTGACTGTACCCAGACAGGTCATTCAAAACATACCTTGCCATATGTCCAGCCAAGTTCTATTTTATTCATTCCCCACAGTTCATGGATATTTTCAGCTAGTTTATCCCTGATCTTTTCAAGATGAAAAGGAAGAGAAATCTAAGAACAGAGCATAACAGTTCCACAAATAAGAAAAGGTTCCAGTTATCACACCTTGTAGATCCAAGGTCATCTAGTTCAGCTAAATACACCACAACACACAAATGATGAATTGCTAAGAAAGGGGCAAGCTAGCTTAGTTTTTATATTGTGAATTTAAATTTTGTTAAGACATATTTTACAATCCTATTATTGCATACTTAACATACCTGACTGGTGTCTATCGGACAAGGGATAAAGGAAGCTTGGGAGAGGAATTGTGTTGTACCCAGCAAATCCCTCACTCCATCAGAATCTCTTTTATATTCTTTCACTGGTTCCAGTTTCATCTTCTCTTTTGGAAGCAATGCTTCATAACAAGGAGCATAGCCAGCAGGAGGCAAAAATTTAAACTCTCCATGACGTCCACCCAATAAGAAGCGAACTCTGTGCAATATTCAATGAAGAAATCATACTCTTAAATAGTCAGCATATACTAACATTATAAATAAATAATTTAGAAACTTAACCGTTTATCTGAATAGCATTTACAAAAATGCAGGTGTATTTTATGCTTTGATAAATGCCAAGGAGTTACCAAGCATTCATACCAGCAGATGCTATCAATAACACCATCACTTACCCACTATTTTTGAAAATTTGTTTTGGCCAAAGCAAAACTAATTATTCAATGCAGTAGCATGTTTTGTTGGTTTTTTTTTTTTAAAGTTTCTTAAAATCACATGGTTGTAAATTGTGACTTTTTAATGCATTTAAATTATTTGGAAACACAAATCTAATTTAAATTGGACTGTTACTCTAAAAAATCCCATAGGGACTATTTAAATATCACTTAAAAGTTCTAAAGTAACTTAGTGCACACATGCAGGCTGTTGGCACATGAGAAAAAAAACAGAGGATATGGTGAAAAAAACCCACTATGATCATAAAACATAAATCAAGCAAACAAAATTATTCCAAATACTACAACTGGGAATGAGTTTCAGAAGCGTAACTACAATTCCTATTAAACCCCTGAAGTTTTCTGTTTCTCCTTAGATATACATTTTTCATATAGATTTAAGAGTATACCAGGAAAAACAACAAAGACAAAAACTATCCAACTTCATACTTTGGTCCTCATGTAGGCAAACTCTAGAGGTAAGCAACCACAAAAAATTAAAAACAATTGTTATCTCTAGGAAATAGCCCATACGTTTGTTTTGATGGGGTGACCAGAAGAAGCCTACACCACTTTTTACTTACACTTCTAGAAATACTAGAACTATCATATCAACATATTTCATTGACAGTAAGAGACATTAATAATATAAAAAGATGAAAAAAATTAAGACACACAAGTTTTCTCAAACAGAATATACATAAGAACAAGTCACAAATATGTGAAATGGTTCAATGTCCACAAGAAATATATTATTATTAATTACTTCTATTAAGCTTGAACTTTCTAATTTCATTTTAAAGATACATTGTTTAAAATATTTGAATGATCCCAAGCAACTAAATATTTGAGATGACAACTTTGAGCTTAGATGTCTCTCTATGGCAAGCCCCCACACAGATCAAAACACTTTAAAATTAAAAAGGAGGTCAATTTTATTTTAAGACCTAGAAGTCTAACTACCTAAATAGACAAAATTTAAAGAAAGAATCAAAATAAAAAAACGCTCATGCAATTCTTCCCTTGCTGACCACACCCCAGTAAATAGCTCCTTGCTTCCTGCCAACTTGGTCAATTTTTCTGAGTTGTAGCAAACCATTCAATCTCACCTGATCTTTGCAATGTTCTCATTCCTTCTGAGGCCTATTTTCTCCCTGCTCTTCACTGCAGTATCTAAACCTCCACACAGGCTATATCCTCTTTATGTTGCACACTCTCTTTTAAAAACTTGAACTCTCCAAGAAGCTGTGGCTTTTTGTCTCATTTCAAAAGAAATGTTCAGATCTTTCCATTTGAAAAACTTGTTTTAATTTGTCTGACCTTAACCTTAAAAAGAACCCTCCTGAAAATCAAATATAAAGCAATATAACTCCTAAAAGACAGCTAGAAATAGTTGAGCCAATTTATTTAGGTTAATTACTACTCCTTTTGCTTCATTTTGGATTTGGGCTGTACATAGGCAACTGTGCCTGTCATTCTGGCAATTTGCTAGCAGCTATACTTAGTTTTTGTAGCTTGAATGACAAGACTATGCTAAATAGTCTTTTGCTTACTACTAAGGCTGTCTTTTACAAGACAAGACCCCCACGATAACAGTATTTAATGTACCTCACATTTAATTACTAAAAACACCAGGCGTTTACTTTTCATGTCAACACATCCAAACCCCTAACTTCCCTAAAAACATTTTGGATGGCTTATTTAAAGTTAATCTCATATTTCATTTCTTTATCTCTGCGTTTACACACTTTTTAAGAAGAGGTTAAATAAATCTGAATAGAAGAAAAGAAAAACAGAAGAAAAGAAAATGAATTCTCAGTACAGAGTTGCTGTTTAAATTCCTTGGTTATTTGAATGGCCATATTGTAGTGCTACAAGCAGAGCTCATAGCACCATTGGTAGGAGGAGGAAAAAATGGATAGATAGGGAGAAAATGCCTACAGTAAAAAACAGAATAAGAGACAGTGTGGGTAAGCAGGTGCTGACAAGGGTTTAGAGAGGAAAAACGGATATGGAATGATGAAGCAGACCCAGAATGAAAGACTGAGAAAGTCACAGAAAGCAGAGGAAAAGCAGAAAAGCCACAACAGAAGTAGAAACATAAGAGTCTGTGCTCAGTGCAGAACACTCTCCTCCACTCATGAACTCAGGATTCCCATGTAATAACATTTCTCTGATATTAACAGACACAGAAGATGACATATAACCTGCTGCTGCCATCAGCTGCTATTAACTACAAGTGAAAATGCTCTCACAAAATACACAAACAACATCAAATAAGAATGAAGAAAAATAATTACACCAGTTTAGGCAGATTTTGTATGGAAAAGAAGTAATGAACATTTTCAAAAGCTCTTGTACTAATGCAGCTACATAGTAGGGTCACTCCCAGAGAATAAATGAAAATTGATTTATTAAGCCCTTCCCAGGACTCCTTTATTCTGCTTGATCTCTGTTAGTATTCTTACCTGGGAGGTTCTCTTAAGCATGGGATGCTCAAAGTATTTATGTATTGATCACAGAAGGAAAAGCCCACAGAGAACTAATCTGATTTACTTCACTTCAGAGAAACAAAGATTTCTTTTTTCTTAATTGCTAAATTTATGAACCATTTATGAACCGAACCTTCACTTCTCAAAAATTACCATGTATAAGAGAAACCCTCCTTTAAATAAAAGCCAGCCCTTTGCATCTTTTCACTCCACCACAATCTCTTACTCCACTCCTGATTATTTCTTCTAAACTTGGCAGTTTCTGGCAGCTATTGACATCTAGACCGTTAGCATTTTTTCATAGTGAAAAATTTTCATAACTTATCCGTAATTTATGCAGAAAGCATGCTCAGCCTACAAAAGACAAAAAAATCCCAACCTTTCTGACTGAAGAATTCTCCTTCATTATCTTTATGTCTTTCCTTCCTAAAATTGTTGCCTGTCAATACCAGCAATAAAGATGCTCTAAGATGAACTGAACAGAAATTGGTCCTGTTATAACAACAGTGCAAGAGCTAGTCTTTTGTTGTTGTGTTGGCTTTGTAATGTTAACTCAAGTATTTCAGCCACTTAAGTAGACTGACATTTGCAGAAGATTTTCTGAATTAATTAAAGGTAAGATAACAATAAAAGTCTGAAAATTGTAAGTTCAAATCTCAGTATTTTAGCTATAAAACAGGTAAGAAATGGAAAATATTAGTAACGAGATTCCAAAACTGCTTCTCATCAGTTCTTTGTGTTCCCTACTTGAATATAGTATCAGTTTTCATGATGATTTAGGTTTTTTA
>NW_008824446.1:1899070-1901427 GCF_000699105.1 Pygoscelis adeliae
CTGAGAAAGTCAATGAAAATTTTCATTAGTGCCAAATGTGGTGCTGTGTTTCCAATGTGCTTTTTTTTTCACTGATAATTGGAATGAGACAAAATTAATTTCCCCTACTCACCAAATACGCATAAAATAATAATTTTCAGTCACTGTGACTTGGTCAAATTGCTAACAGGCTCACATTTCACCCTTAAGTAAAATCATTACTAAACAAATCAGCACTTTCCCGCCTCCCTCCCTCCCAGCTGCTGGTTGGGCAGAACCGAAACAACAAAACAGAACACATCATACATGGATTTGGACAATATTTTGTGTGACAAGATGGCAAAGAAAACAACAATTAAAATTAAGTTGTACTTACTTTACACCTGCTGATAAGCTTACAACAGGGAAGAAAAACCCTTCTGTACTGAAGTTCTCAAACATTCCTTGTACAGGCTGTCCATTAATGCGGAATGAAATGCTAGGTACACCTAAATCCAAGCAGCAGCTAACCACATCATCAGATGATAATATATGCTGATTGACAGATGCTACAGCTCTGGGTACTCGACCTAGGATAAAAGTATTCAGTAATCAGAAGCTTTAAGCAGACTCTGACAGGTTTAGCAATGGAATTACATCCTCAAAGACCCCATCAAGATTTTTGTTCATCGTCATGAAGACATGATCTTGCCTTCATCAATTTTATGAACGATTCTGCTTTTAGAGACAGTAAGTCAACACTCTTCAAACTGATATGTGGCAGAAAAGTGCATAAACTGAGCAAATCACTTGAGACTTCTGACACTGTTCGCAAGACAGAACACGCTTAGCTGAAATCACGCAAGTTCACACTGTAGCCTGATGCAAGAGTACTGAGGCACAGTAAACGATGCCCTTTTTATAAAGTCAACATTGATATATCAAATTTTTTTTCTTTAGTTATTTGTGAAATACCAGATTCATATATCTCTGAATATTCAGTGGTGAGACACTGGAACAGTTCCTCAGAGAAGTTGTGGATGCCCCATCACTGAAAGTGTTCAAGGTCAGATTGGAGAGGGCTTTGAGCATCCTGGTCTAGTGAAAGATGTCCCTGCCCACAGCAGGGGGGTTGGACTAGATGATCTTTAAAAGTCCCTTCCAACCCAAACCATTCTATGATTCTATAATTCTACTAGAGCTGTGATTATGACCAATATCCAGGTTTACAGTATCAGGAGGCAGAACGGTATACTGAGTTATCAAAAAATGGATCAAGAATTTAATGGGCCAGGTTTTCTTTATCAACTACAGCCATACACTAAACAGAGGGAGCTTCATTTTCCCTATCTGGGAAGGTGGAACCATACAGCCATGCACAGGACTCAGCACTTATAATAACAATTAACCTGAGATAATATATCTGAAGTAATCTAACTATACACATTTACAGATAACTGCAGTATTTCGATTGCACTTGAGTATCTGAGTATATTTTCGGTCAAGGAATATCTCTTCAGAATTCCTTTCAAAACAATTCCCTTGAAAACATCGTATTTTAACTGTAAAACAAGTCTAATTAAGCAGTTAAGCAATATTTCAAATTATTGTGTTTGGAACTGCTTAAAAACAAGTCAACTCAACTGTTCAGGACAACTTAAAGTACTCTGAATTTTGCCTTACTGCAGGAGATGAGATTTAAGAGACTTTCCAGCACTGCATTTCTGAGGTTCAATTAGTGTTTAATTTTGCATTCATTATTTATTCAGCCATTTCTAATGGACTACATTACAGATGTCTCTCAGCCTACTCCCAAAATTCATAGAATCATAGTTTGGGTTGGAAGGGACCTCTAAAGGTCATCTAGTCCAACCCCCCTGCCATGGGCAGGGACATCTTCAACTAAATCAGGTTGCTCAGAGTCCCGTCCAACCTGACCTTGAATGTTTCCAGGGATGGGGCATCCACCACCTCCCTGGGCAACCTGTTCCAGTGTTTCACCACTCTCAGCATAAAAAATTTCTTCGTTATATCTAGTCTAGATCTATCCCCCTTTAGTTTGAAGCCATTCCCCCTTGTCCTGTCCCAACAGGCCCTGCTAAAAAGTTTGCCGCCATCTTTTTTATAAGCCCCTGTCCTGGTTTTGGCTGGGATAGAGTTAATTTCCTTCCTAGTAGCTGGTACAGTGCTGTGTTTTGGATTTAGGATGAGAACAAAGTTGATAACACACCAATGTTTTAGATGTTGCTAGGTAATGCTTACACTAGCCAAGGACTTTTTAGTTTCCCATGCTCTACCAACTGAGAAGGCTGGAGGTGCACAAGAAGCTGGGAGAGGGCACAGCCAAACTGGCCAAAGAAACATTCCATACCATGTGACATCATGCTCAGTACATAAAC
>NW_008824446.1:1903101-1915518 GCF_000699105.1 Pygoscelis adeliae
TTCTGGAGAGTGCCCACATTTTCCCTCATCTTCCTTTTATCCCCGATGTACCTATAGAATCTTTTCTTGTTGCCCTTGATGCCCCTGGCCAGATTTAAGTCTGTCAGGGCTTTAGCTTTCCTAACCTGATCCCTGGCTGCTCGGAGAACTTCTCCGTATTTCTCCCAGGCTACCTGTCTTGCTTCCACCCTCTGCAGGCTTCCTTTTTGTGTTTGAGTTTGTCCAGGAGCTCCTTGTTCATCCATGCAGGCCTCCTGGCATTTTTGCTGGACTTCCTCTTTGTTGGGATGCATCACTCCTGAGCTTGAGGGAGGTGATCCTTGAATATTACCCAGCTTTCTTGGTCCCCTCTTCCCTCCAGGGCTTTGTCCCACGGCACTCTACCAAGCAGGTCCCTGAAGAGGCAAAGTCTGCTCTCCTGAAGTCCAGGGTAGTGAGCTTGCTGTGCGCCCTCCTCGGTGCCCTGAGATTCTTCTGTTTTCTCCTTTTTCCTCAGTGGTTATTCTTTATAACACACTCATTATTACAAAAATTATTTGAACTGCAACACTTCAGATGAGCCCTCCAGTAAACTCCTTTTACTCTTCTAGAGCTCTTACTCAAATCTACCTGACTGCACAGGCGGTTACTTCCACTTTTCCGTTAACTCAGCCCAGTAACATCTTCAATTTGCTTGAACAAAGAATGGCTAATAAGACCACAAGTTTACTGTCACTGGCAATATATATGCATTTGCTGGCATCCATTAACTCCCTTCTTTATAAACTGCAAGTATAACCACTTTACTGCAATAATAATTGAGAGTCTCCTAGATTACTGCACACATTAGGAAACATTCCTGGAAAACCTCTATTTTTTCTGCTAAGCCTATTTTAGATAATAATATGAAAAATATTTTTTCAGACAGCATAGCATCTACAGGTTTTCAGTTTGATATTACACCACAGAAATTTATGTTCTAAAAACAACCGAAGTTGGTAATAGTGTAGCAATTCTTATTTCTAATTGCCAAAATTTTCTTTTATGAACCTGTTTACCAAAATTTAAATTAAGTTCATTAAATCTATCAATAGGTATGAGGATAATAATGTCATTTTACTTCAACTGTAGATACAAAATGGAAGAATAATGCAAATGTAGATCCATATGCAATGAATTTGTCTGAGAACAATACATCCATTGATTCTGAACAGATAGACTTAAGTCAGTATTGATCTAGATCTGGAAAATGCCATTTTTTTGATCAAAATCATGAAAAGAGAAGCTATCTACTAAAAAGCCTAATTGGTATAATTCAATATATAATTCACTGAAATCTCAGACAAGAAGTCAGATCTGAAATTCTAAGTAACTTCATGGTATCCTGGAGTTCTGAATGTAGCTCACTATAAAATAGCATGCTATATACACACAGGTACTGAAGGTAAAGGTAACTCCTAAATGTAAGAATAAGTGGAAGTGAACAAAGTACTTACCAGACCACAGATGAAGGCCATCAAAACCATAAGAGTACAGGTCATCACCAACACCATTGCCTCCCCATCCTTCTCCACCTCCAGGATAGGGGGCATAACCTGAAGTAGAGGCCCATCCAACTCGTAAATGGGTGGGTTCTGCCGTCAAGAATGGATCAACCTGATCAATTATTAACTCAAAGTACCACTTCTTGTATTGTGCAGAGCCCTCAGCAACACCCAAAAATATGTTTGGCCTTATGCTAAGGAAGAAAATGTAAGCCAGTTAGTGTAAACATAAAATGCAATGTATGAATTATATTGTTGTATAATAGTCAAATTCTCTTTGCAAATATGCTGAGTGTAGATGTCCACATTTTGCTTATAATATTTAAAATAATGACCCATTTTATGACTTTATAAAGCTGCTGTAGAATCATCTTCTAAGGTGTAGGTTCCACGCTTTGAAAAACTTATAGTCAAAAGAGAAATAACAAGATAATTTCCTAAAATTAAAAAACAGGAATGAGGTTGCCAGGAAATCAAATCCCTTTTAAAACACCCAAGGACTTCACAGTATGTTTACATATGCCATAATAATTATTAGGTAAAACCATGTTCTGTTTTGAATGAGAAAAAAGCAACTTTCATCTTTCCATTTCAGAACAGATATTACTACTGATTAGCAATTTCTATTCGAGCACAGTTTCCATTACAAGTGCCATATTGTTATTAAAAATGTTTTTTTCAGAAGTTAATACATAAACACTTCCTAAAGTGTGTGTCTCAATATTGAAAGCTGTGGAACATCTCTTAGGTTACAATATTTTCTTCAATTAATTATTGAAGACATGTAAGATCCATTTTTTATAAAATAACAAAACATGTCACTATACCTTGTCACATCATTAATCAAACGTGTTTGCAAGAGTAAGTCTCTTCTAGGCAGTAGATTGTCACAGATCAAATTTTGATTGGCACGAACTGCCACTCCATTACAGACACAGAGAGAGCAAAGCACATCGAGAACCTTAACAAAAAAATCAGAAGAAAGTTGGGTAAAGGCAGCTACATATACTATTATTCAGTTGCTAGCTTAATTTACATTCAGAATAGACCTAAAGGAAGGAATATAACATACATTATCATTATTGTTTTCTAAATAATTTCCACATATACGGACCAAGTGTAGTCTGTACTACTGATAGAGGATATAAAACATTCGTGGAACACAAATTCAGAACACAGGGTTTGCAAAATGCCTCAAAAAACCTTCCTTTGAAATTCCTTATTCTCATTTTTATTAGAAAAAAGCAAAGCTAGAACAGCGGTATGTCAACTGTTTGCATTTTTTTTAAATTAAATCTCATTAAAAATTTGAAATGTAAAATGAAATTCTTTGAGAAATTTACTGCAGCCCAAAAAACTTTCTGAGCAAAATTAGTGGACAATTCTCAACTGCAATTCTCAGACTGCTTATGAATCTGTTCTGAAAGCATGTTTTCAACACGAGAAGTAATCCATTTATTTTTAAAATTAAAAACATGAATTCTTATTTAACTTAAACTTAACTTTAACTTAAATTCTTATTTAAAAGAATTCACTATAAAACAAAACAGAGTTTCAGAAAGATCTTATTCTAAAATTTCAGCTTTCTTTTATTTGGTCACAGTCTAAAAAGTGAGAGAGATTGACATAGCTTTTCCACAGATTATTGGAGCAAAAGGTTTTGGAAGAGAGAACACAGTGTTCAACAACATAGTGTTGTTTAACGCTGAGGGACAAAGCTGCACACTTTTGCAAAAAGTAGAGAAGCTTAAAGATACACTTGAGCTCTGATAAGCAATCATTGAGCAATGAGTCCAAATGGTCTAAACTCTTACAGACCATCTCCAAGACAAAGAACCATCTTCACACTGTTGATTACCATTTTGGAAACTGTTGTACAACACAAGGAGCAGCAGAACAGAACATTTATGTTAGCCACTCCTGTTCTCTGCCCAGTGGATTAGCACAAAACCACCCTCAACAGCAGTTTAAGCTAATAAATTGTGAACTTTGCTATGTCCCAGCCCATGCATTTTCCTTTCTACCATCTCTGTTATTGGGCAGAAACCTCTAGCAGAAGGACAGAGGTAGTAACTTAAATAACCACAGAAACTCTGACCTGTACTCAGCTATAAAGTGTCTTAATAACATAAACAATTATCAATAACTTAGAATGTACATATAAACTGTTTAAATAATCTCAATGCACTCACTGACCATATTTCTGACATAAGGCTTTTCATTTAAAAAATTCTTCAAATCAATAATTTCCAAGATAATTTTGGTTAATATTATTACTGTTTCTTATTTCCTAAATAACAACAGAATTTCTAATCTAGCAGGAGAACAAGATATACTGTTTCCAGAGTAACAAATAAATTCAGTACTTCATATTACTTCATTACGTACTGATGTTTAGTCAAAGACATTACAAATGGAAATGCATAAATCCATTACCCAGTCTAATTCTTCTCCTGTATACAACATTTTCCTTTTCTGCTTTAAGTTCTCACTATGGGGTCTACATTAAGATGCTCCAGCTGAAAGGTTCTTTTTGCAGGCGAATGGCACAGCACAATAATCTTGCTAACAGCTAAAAAATAGTAAGTTAAACTTACCACTGCAATTTCAACTTTTTTCTTATGCCTACTTATACCAGTTCATACTCCTTAACCATGCTTAAAAATACTCTCCTTTTCCGTATCTATAGTTTCTAGGTTCTCCATATTACCTTCTCCTGTAAATTAGTAATTTCAGCTCACTAAAACTTTCTTTGTTCTTCCTCCAGGTTATCAGTCTTTCAAATAAAATTTTAATTGAGGAAGGAAACTCACATCAGAAAATCACACATAAAACTATATTCTCCTCTGTGTTGTGATGTCATCCTTATCGCAGCCAGAAACTGTGTTCACCTTCTTCTGTCACAATAAATTGCACCTTGATGTCTAAATTAATTTCCACCATTACTTCTTCTGGTATAATTCAGTTTTTTTCTGAACACCTGTGTTTTCAGATATTTGGATTATTTTTCCAAGACTTCTTATTTTATTTTGTTCTTTTCTGCTACTATTATTATTACTCAAGTTAGGAATGACTTTGCAGGATTTAGTTCTGTCTTTCTGCAGATACAGTAGTAGTTCACTGCTTCTGCAGAGCCCTGCATCACAAAGCAAGCTACTCTATCCACGTACTTACAGCCACCAGAATGCTTCATTTTCTCAGCAAATCCAAAGTTCTGACCAGTTATCAATATTTCTTAACTATTTTCTTGTCATACATATTTGCTGTATTTGAAACTGAAAAGCAATTATATATTACATATTTTTTTAATCTCAACAAAGCAATTTTGCAGATGTACTTCAAGGTTTAGAATCACATATTTCCATGTAGACATTTCTCTTTTTTTTTCCACAAGTTATTGTAAGATTATCAATACTTCCTTAGTTTTTCCAAACATACCTTGTAATTGCGCCCGTGTTTATCCAACAATGAAATAATGGATTTGATGTGCTCCTCGGCTATTATATTTAAAGCTTCTGGGCTTTCAATCAAGATGCAGTGCAACACTTCCAAAATACCTGTATGAAGGCCATAGAGATAATGTCACTAAATCATCTGCACAACTGAACACAATCTAAAAGCTCAGTAAATAACACAATATCTTAAGAGGTGCTATTTATTCTCCAACCTAAAAAGAGAATTAAAACATTTTTAAAAAGTATTGATATGACTATGATGTGAACCGCATTAGACATAAATGCACTATGAAGCTGTTCTCTTCAGAGAAAGAAATTTCTCTTTTCTTTTGAAAATAACCACAATTTTAAAACCACTTGAGAAAAATGCAAGTTTAGCTCCTTTTCAATGAGAGAGATAAAGGTTTTAGTAGGGACCATTGTACAGTATTTCGATATTTTGTTGAACACTCCACAGTACAAAAAAGCTTTTATATATATATATATATATGTTATTTGTACTTGTGCCCACAAACAACTCTGGTGTTATTCGATAGCAATGGGACAGTAATCTTCATACTATCTGACCCAATCCGTTAATTTACCGAAGTCACATTCAACACTGATTGGATGTGGCATTGCATGTACCAAATGTATAGAACCAAAAAATGCCACAAAAATGTCTGTTTAAATGTAATATTTTGCTCAATTCAAAAAAATGCAGTGTATTTGTTTTCTAATGCATATTTTTTTCAAGGAAAACTGCTCTGACATTTATAATGTAAGACAGCTGTGTATTGATAGTTAATTTACATTGATAAAAGTGAGTCTCACCTGAGGAAGATTCTAATCTGTCCAATTTACTTATTAGCCAATCGAGGTTACTGGAAAACTGAGTACAATTGTTTCTGTTGCCACGAATGAGAGCAGCTGGAAAAAACCCACAAAGTATAATTTTATAACAGGAGATTTCCTTTTTAAATCACCAATGTTAATCATATCCATTTTAACACAATTTTTCTAATAACTTCACAAAATAATAAACAGACAAATCATAAATACACACGTTACGGTAATAAAGAATTAAGATTTTCATTAATTTGAATATCAGCAACTGACATAACTTCCAAAGAGCATGTGGTTTTTGAAGTTGGCAGGGGTCTACTGGATAAACAAGAATTTCAGCAAAAAATATGTTTTATTTAGGTTTTATTTTATTGTTAAATTTAAATAGAAATTATCCACCACCCTTGTTTGATGCAAGTGTCAAGCACTGTCATGATCAAGAGCCTGAAATAGTTCTTTTTCTATGTCTTCCTACCAATGAGTGGGAAGATTATACGCAGAAGTTTAAGCTCAAGTGCAGGTTGGATGTACTGCTCTTTAGCTCTACTTTCTGATTAAAACATATTATAGAATGGATAGCTTTTAGTCTTCAGCAGCGCAGAACACAGTGTTATTTGACTGCACTTTGAAAGTTCATCAGCATTCAAGTATTTCAAGCAATACTGATTTTTTTTCTTCCAGAAGTTATTACTGATCATAGAAAAACAAAAAAAAAAAGCCTTTTGTATGCAGTCATCAAGGATTTTTATTATGAAGCATTAACTTAATATTTATTACATGAGAACAAGTGTGTTCAAGATGTACATGCAGAAGAAAATCAAGACAAAATCTGAAAAGGCCTACATAGCACTAAAGAGGTTTTTTTTTATCCTACTTTTCTTTAAACTCATAAAACTGTAGTAAAATGCAGGAAATGGTATCTCATTACTTTCTAAAGCAATGAGAAGATTTCACCAGAAGCATCTGCATGTCTGTGCTATATGAATAACATGCTTCAAAGCACTCCCCCTCGTTTGTTTTACTCTTGTCCTAACTCTTGACTTGCGTATTTTACTATGGTTCAGGACTAACTTTCTTTGTAATGAAATTAGAATGTATTTAAACTCCATCAGAAGACAAGATTCTTCTATATGAGGAATTACGCAACTGAGGTATCAAATCAGTGATTTAAAGAAATACACATATATGTACTTCTCCCACAGTATAATTTTGGCCCTACTACAACACAGAAGCAGTTTGCTCTGAAAGCGACACTGAAATTGAAAAAAATCTTTTAATTTCCATTTTATGTAATTATTTTTATTAACATTTAAATCTAAGTCTCAAGTGACAAACATGGATTCAGTAGACCTACAAGTTCTGACTATTACTTTTAGGCTTCTCTTCAGCTTCATATATGAAGACTGTTTTCCAGTTTTTCTAATTTTAAAAATAATAATTCACACCTATTTGCATACCACGGGTACATCTGAACATAAAAAAAATAATAAAAATGCATTTGGCATGCTGCACCAATCTTTTTCCTAGCTGAGATTTATTTTTCTGTTGTATCATTGCTCAATAAACTCTGTTCTCCGTAATAAATATCAATAAGTATAAGGAAGAAATTCTCTAATTTACATGACAACGAATAATACACAAAATATTAGTTGGTGGTGAAGCAGCAAGTAGAATATAAAGAATACATATCCTGTTTTTTCACATTAGTAGATTACTGAAGAACTTACCTAACAATTTGTAAAGGAGATTCAAAATTTCTTTCCATGCTGTACCATGTTCTTCTCCTGCAAATCCTGCAAAATGAGCTGTGCTGTTGTAGTCATTTAAGCGATCAATGCAATTCAAAACTAGTGCCAGCATTCCCTAAACGCATATGACAGAGAGGAAAGTGAACTGTACATGAAAAAGCATTTGTTGCTGTCCTTTTAAAATATTTTTCTTGTACACATTTAAAACTTGCATCATCTTAGATTAAAAAAAATTGTACTTACAAGATTTGAATATGTATTTTTCTGTATCAGAATCATCCATTTTAGAGAATGATTCTATACTGTTCCTTAGTCAGCTAAGTATTATAAAAAGTAAGGAATAAACAAAGCTGACAATAAAAGCTTTTATAATTTTTGTGAACAGACTCTTTTTTACATAAAATCTTCCTTACATAGGAAAAAAACCCTGCACTTTGAGTTTATATACCAAGGAATTTTTGTTGATTAAAAAAGGTGGAAATTTTACTATCCAATAAAATACCTATAAAGCAAACAAGTTCTAATACTAGAATGGATTTTTAACTTCAGTTTGATTGGAGACTAAAATGGTGTTGAAAACCTGCAAGCAATCCAAACATGTCTCATATATTTCCTATTTATACAGAAGTGTAATTATTTCATTTTCAGAGAGGAGCAATTCTACAATTATGTAATACATATCCTTCTCTAAAACTATCATTCTTCCAGTTTCTAGAGATTAAAAGTTCCTGTTTCACACCCTGGTGGACAGAAAAGACATCAGTTTTATTATTCATTTGGGGTATCCAGAATGTATAACTTCATAGAGAGGAAAAGAAATTTCTTGTCACAATCGTTTCTTTTAAAAATGACATCTGTTTGAAGATGCTCAGAAGTATTAAGACTGAATTTTGTGAGAGAGAGCTTGTGGCCTGCGACAACTGTGGAAGTGAAAAATATGTAACAGCAAGTTATCATATGGCATTACAGTCTATTACATATATATATCAGCTATGGAACATTACATTATAAATCATATGCATGCATCTTATTCCTCTCTCTGTACCTCTTCTTTGAATAGATTTTGTCTGTTTTTGAGTGACCGAAGCTTGCTTTGCTTATCTTCATGTTCCAGGTCTTCTTCGGGAAGCTGGAAGTAAGTAATCAGGTCTTGCAGAGTCTGAGCCATCTCCTCAATAGGCAGGGCAGTGGGTGATAGTGTTCTGTTGTTTCCACTACAGAAAAAAACAAGAAAGACTGGCAGCATTATGCATTTTCCCACTGTAATTTACAGTATTACGTAGCAGCCTATTTTCTGTTGGTATCTAAATCAATGTTATACATATGACATATGTATATAAGCAACAGCTGATCTGAATAGCAAATCATTCAAACATCTATTGTTTGGGTGTCCAGCGCTCAGAACTTCCTGAAGTGGAATCACATTTCCCTTTCTGCACTGATGTAAAGAGAGAGAATGATTAAAAAAACTGAAAAAATGAGCAGAAGAAAAAATATAAGTCAGCAAAAAGATGAGAGAGATGAAAGATGTACAAAAGTCCTTTCTTACAGTAATTGATTTTGTTTAGATACTTTAAATCCTATTGATGATATAGGTGTAACATGCAGATGGACTAAAATAGTAGCAGTTATTGAGGCTGTACACCCCCAGTCTTCTAGACAAAGAACACAAAAAGAACAGATAATCCTAACCGTTAATCAGGTCTTCTGTATCAACCCTATATAGAAAATAAAGAAGGGTGGGATTTAAAAATATAAAGCATTTCAAGGAACCTCAGTTGTCAGTAAAATAATGGCTCTTTCCTGTTCAAGCATTTGCTCAGTCTTGGGTGACAACCCAATTTTTCAGGGTCTGGCTCATTATTATAAACAGTATAATCTAGGAAGAGCTGGGTGCTGGCAGAGGCGGCTGTTTTTATATCCTCAGCACAAGAAATACAAAGGAGTACTGTAGTCCCTTATGATAGTGAAGAAGTAATGTTTTAAATGCAATCTCATATGGGGGGTTCTGTGGAAGCAAATTTTTAATTATAAACTCATTTTTCTTTATTTTTTCATCTATTAGGCAGTAATACAAGGATGACTACTCGATCATCATAATTAAAACTTCTGCCAAGCAGTATGAAAAAACAGTTTCTTTAGTACCACATTCTTACCGATTTCATTGTGTATTCTTAGATGTTGATCTCAGCAATTATAAATTAATATGCATTGATACAGAATTGTATTTTACCCTAAAAATCTTCAGACAAAACCATATCATATGGAAGAGCTATAGTGAAGGAAACATGGAACTTTCACTGACTTGAAGATCTTTGTCTTGCTGCTTGTTAAAGAGCTATTGTCGTGTAAGTTTAGTAATGTAAGATAAATGTCATGAACAATTTACTCTAAAGAATGAGGGAAGGGGAACAAAAGTAACAAAAGAAATAGCATAACAAAATTATGCTTCAAAATGCCCCATATTTTCAAACTAACATAGCTAAAGGTATTATTCAAAAAGTCAAATACAACCACATATGTAAGATGGTTTTCATGATACTTCCCTTCATTATCCGAATGCTAAAGCCCTCATCAGAACGATCAGTTTACAAGTATTTCCATGTAAAGTCTCAAACTTATTGGTAACTAAGTTCTGTCAAAATTAAGCTAAACTGATAAGTGACAGAAAACATTCTCAACAGTTTTGTACAGATTGACAAGTCAGATGATATAAAGCAGTAGAACAAACTTTCTTAAGCACAACATATACTTCAAGAGGACTGAAAAAATTTAAGCTGAGGCAAGTGCATTAATATGGTGAAAGCAAGTCGAATTTTGATTCAGAAAATCTATTTCATAAATAATATTGTTTAAATACAGGCTTGAATCCAGAAAACCAAACTAGGGATGAAATGTGATAAATACAGTATCTTTTCAAGCTCATTTTGTCAATGGTTCATTAAGATTCAACATCTCCTGAGGACACAAAGGCTCTTCCATCAGCAACATACAAATTTAGATAAACTGCTTTAAATGATATTCATGTCTAACACATGTGTTTTGCTATTGGCCAAGACTGTACTTTTCCATTAAAAGAAAGGTATTATGTGTGCCACAAGTGTGGCAAGGATATTAGGCAACTGCTTAACAAGTACGGCTCTTTATATAACCTTCTCAATAAATCAAGATTATGACAGAGCAAGTCTGGTCTAATATTAAATTGTTTAAATTCCCTGACTTTTTAATATCCTTTGTAGTATTGACTCCATGCTTAGGGTACTCATATACTGCATGTTTCACAATGCCTATGTATCCAAGGTCTTTAGTGTTTTGATCTGTGGAAATAGCCATCACTGTTTCCACATTAGTTTTTGAGTTCTATTATACAATTGGTGGAACAGCCCAATCTGGGGTAATTCTTACTGAGGTATAATTACTAACTGCATTGCCTTCTAGTACAGCAAAGATTTAGAAGACAAATACTGTTCAGAAGGTAATTCTATTGATTCTATTCTGAAGTCTTAGAATCATAACTTGAACTATTCCTTAAAATGAGATATAGCCACTGTCTCTCTGCTGAGATGCTGTTACAGACTTTGAATATCCATAAATCCATTCCACTGCAAATAAACGTGTTGGTTTAAACAGGAGATTTAGGAATGCTCACATAATAATTTGGCTGAGAGAAAGAAGTTAAGAAGCTGTTCCTTCTACCTTCTCAGCTGACAGTTAGCTTTCTGCCCTAATTGTTGTTACTGCATATAATCTGTTATACTGCATAGAGTTCACCAGAGAGAACTGCCTCTCTTCTCATCGTTAAATCTTCCAGAGATGATCAGAGGGGTGACAGAGAAGTAGGAGGATCAACAGAATGGGTGATTAAAAAAGTACAGGTAAAATGTTTCAGCCCAGATTTTGAAGGCAATAAATTGATATTCTCCTTCTGGACATGTAGAGATCTATTTTGTACTTCCTTCTATTGTTTATTGCATGGACTTGGGGCTGCTATGGTTTCCCATTGTATTTTTGATCCAAATGCCATTAGGCATCAATATTCCTTTTAATTAGTTTGACAAATTTGAGTAGAGTTAGCTGTAATATTTGGTCTACCAAGAAAAACAGAAAAATAAGAACCCTTTTATGAATATTGTGAGGTTCTAGCTACTGTAGAATACTTACTAATGGAGTTACACTAAGATCATTTAGCATGTTTTCTTCAACCTGGATTATGATCCAGTTTGCTTCTGGCTTCAAGGTATTAGATTTCATGTAACTAATCTTAAATAAGCTGTTTTATCTATTTAATGGCATTACTCATCAAAATTACAAACTTAAGTCAATAAAAATATATTGCTAATAGCTTCTAAATACAAATATTTGAAAACAGGAAATAAGGATTCTGTTAGAGAAATTCTTATAACTTCAGAATACTTTAAAAAACAAACAAACAAAAAATGATTATATATAAGATGGTAACAACTACCTTATAAACTGGCTGAATAAGCTTGTAGTATTGCGAATGATTCGAGCAGCCTGGGATTCCTCATGCTGACATCTTTGTAAGGTTAGACCATCATCCATATGGCCTTCTTGGTGTAATATAACCTATTGAAAGTCAGTAATTATCACAATAATTACTGAAAAAACCTTTGTGCTTTTACAAATTTTTTAACTTATTTCAATATTGCACTGAAAACAGTAATTGCATATATACTGAGCTACTACTTGTTAATCACTTTATCTGAACACCTGTTCATTAATTACAAATTTGTCAGTCCCACATAAAAGTTATTCAGAGAAGACATTTTAATGTACCTTTATTCTCCCACAATTCATTAAACTTATATGCTTATCAAATATTTTCCCATTGAAACAAAAAATGTC
>NW_008824446.1:1915569-1924362 GCF_000699105.1 Pygoscelis adeliae
GATAAAGGATTCATGCATGAAAAGACTACTGTCAAGAAAATCAAGCTGGAGTGACAAACATCATAAAAATTATAATGCCATTAAAGGAGCAACAACATTTATGAGTAACTTCTGACTCATTTAACTATTCTCTATACATTATGTTAGATTCTTATCAGAACCAGATGTGAACATCATATGAACTTCAAGCAATAACAGAGATCCTTTGGTGGGTTTTTAATTTTTCCCTTTAAATAAATACCCAATTTCACAAAAAGCCAGCATAATTTTTAGGTATCACAAAAACAAGTCCTGATCATTTTGAGTCATTAAAATCCTACAGCACTTTTCTAAGAATTAAATGTGAGTTATCCTGCTTCTTTGCCCAAGATGTAACCTATTGAATTCTCCACTGAAAAATGTATTTTTTTTAGCTCTGAGAGAGTAAAAATTTGCTGCCCAACTTCCCAGTTAGGTGTGTAATTCTGAAGACACTGAATAGTTAACAAAGAAACTAATAATGTTATACAAGTGGTTACTGCCACAAATGGGAAGGTTATTTACCGACAGCTTTTTGTACATACTGGGATATAGGTATACCAAAGCACTGGAAAGTGATGGTTTTCTATACTTGGCAGGATCCAAAGTACACATGTGCTCTGTTCCTTCCAACATGCTGAGGAAGTGCTTTTATCACCCTATGAGTGCAAACGTCACCCTATGAGCTTATCTGGACCCCAGGATCCATGGAACTGTGATGGAGAAGACTAGGAAGACATTTTTGAATGAGTATATTGATAAAATTATCTTAAAGAGACTAGTTTACATATTGGTCATCTTTCCTCTTTGTTCAAGTACTTCTTTATGTAGAGTCACACTGTGGGTGACTTTGTTAGCTGAAATACCGTTTCCATAAAGAAGGGTCCTGGGGTCTCTTAACTGAACAATAACTAAAGAACCATTCTTCCCATCACAAACTAGTAAGAAAACATTTGACAATCAGATAATGTTTCCTCAGGCCATTGTATGTAGCTCCAGATTTTGGAACTACGGGAACAGTACAGGAATGAAAACATTTGACAGATAGAATATTAAAGCTGCCATGCCTTGCAAAGTAATTGCACCTTCAACACTGTGTAGCAGATACACACTGCTCTCCCTAACTATGCAGCAGATCAGGGAAGAGAGAAGACTTTTAGAAGGACCTAATCTTCCATATTTCTCTGATCAAAAAAAACCAAACCCAAAACCTCAACTAAATCATCCAGAAACACCATAATGACAGGAAAGTGCTATTTAGAACTCCAGTAAGTCAATCATGGCCAGAAGCATCCAGCACTGCCTACTCCAACTCCTCAGATACACCACTTCCCTGCATATAAAGGGGCATTTGGCACGGCCTTGCTTGTTGAGGTACAGCAGGGCATTGGTATTGACCAACACCCTGAGCAATGGTCTCCAGGATGTGAATCCAAAACATGTAGCATATGTTTCTCTGTTCTCTGAGCTCTAGCATTCTGGAGCTCTGCAGGAGTTCATAGCTTGCACAGAAGCTCTCAAACTGAAAAGATAGGCATCCATCACTCATGCTGGATGTTGGAAGAATGTTGAATAGAATATTGATATAAACATCATCACTACCTGGGCAAAGTCTTGAACCCTTGGTTACCAAGATCTCAGAGAGAGAGAGAGAGAGAACAGATCAAAATTCTGGCAGAAATCGTGCAACAGAAGCCTCATAAATGATGCCAAATTTTCTTACATATTTTGTGTCTTGCAAAGACAGCATGATAACTAGATACATAAAACTACACCAAAGCCAACCAACAGAAATTTTTACTTGGCATTTTGAGTATTTTATAACAGAACTAATCCCATAGTTGTTTTCTCCTCTCTATAGATTTGCAGCATCTGTCAGTGATAAATAGCTACGTTATGTGAAAAAAAAACACCCTTTGCCTCTTGCAAAAAGAAGGTATTTCTCAGTCCTCCTAGGGTTACTGAGGCATGTTACAAAAAGTGCATGTCAGCTTGAGAAGGATTACAGTGACTGAAAGTGAAAATCTCCTGACAAAATGATGGTGGAGGATGCATACAAAGCTATGACTTCACTTTTACTGTAGAAAAGTAAATTTGATACGAAATTTAAAGGGACGTGTATGTCTAAACTTGCTTACAAAATTATAGTCTGGTACCATATTTTTCAGAGGATGAAAAACTGTTTCTTGCCTCCACAGGAATATCAATTACAGGAAGCGAGAAGGTTTGGGTTTTCTTCTGCTTGAAGGTATTTAACAGGAGAGAATTCTCTAGGTGAGAGGGCAACAAAAGATTTGGAGTCTTTGAACATGAATGAAACAGTCTGAAAGGAGAATAAAAGTGATAGGCAATTATGGAGGTTCTTTTAGTTCCTTGCTGCTAAGCAGAAAACTGGGGGGAAAAAATACTAAACTTCACAGGAAGCTATTGCAAAGTTCTTCACTGAATACAGACAAAGAATCTACATTTTGCCTTTTCAAGAAGTAAAACTGGACCCTCCAAGGACACAGAATCCCATAGTCAATACTGGCATGGGAAAGGAAGAAGCCATCATTGTATGATTAGATCTCTTATCAAGAAAATACTGAATGACTGGTATACAAAGAAGAATTTCTCTGATCAGCCAGGTTGCCGAGAAGTGGTGAAGGGGTTGGGCACCCACTGCCCATTTATGACCATGTGTGCTGCATAAATAAATGAGATTGTGCCAAGGGTGTGCTGAGGCCCTCATTTTTTCTATTACAGTGCTTGTGTATGGGTATCCTCTTGTGAATGTGCATACATACAGGTAATTAAAGAAGAATTCCAACTTCTGTTCAGTAACGAACTTTTTTTTTCTTTTTCATGTTCTAGTGATAGCTTCAAGTTGTAAAAATCTATGAATACAGAATCAAAGAATCATTTGGTAATGCGAAACTAGCACTAAGCCCCTTAATTCTGAATGAAATGTAAACATAATTTGAAGAGATAACAGGTCATATGCCCCTAATTAAGAATATACTTGTACCCTATAATCAAAAAGCTGAGAGAAAGACCTTCTTGATGCCACATCAGAATTATATCTAACATTTTGCAGGAAATTTTTCATTAATATCCCTTAAGAAACTTGAGGAGTTTCTAGGGCCATTTCTTAAGTAACAAATTTAATAGCCATTTCATACAACTTACTCAATTAAAAAATCTAAAACACCAGGGAGTGTAAGATGACTTACAAGTTTATGCCCTTAAACAGTTAAATGTAGATTTTCAAAAAAGAGATTTGACCATTCAAATCAGAAATTTCCATATCTTACTGAAGTGTCAAAAGTAAAAATTGAGCCCAAATTAGTAATTTCGTCTGGCAAGGAATATAGCTAAATACATTTCTTAGTGGCAAAGTTTTTCTTCAGTTACATAGTTAAGTTAATATCCACCATTGTTTTCACTTTTAGAATGAAACATTCACACCATTTTCAATAAAACAGCACAAAACTATTAAACCCACAATTGCCACATTGGTAGAATGGCAAAAAACAGGACAGACCAAAACTGTTATGCAACTAACACTCATTTTACAAGTAATTAAAAAACCCCTCAAACATTACCTTCCTTTTCAAGGGACCTAAACGTGCTGATTTAGCGTCTTGTGCTTTGTAAGTCAACCATAAGGCACTGGCCACGTGTTGGACAAAACAGACTGAATCACCGTACTTTACTTCTGGGACTCCCATTCCATCGATGTCACGTTTAAGACTGGAATCCTGCTTTTCTTTTAGCTCCTAAGAAGATAAAATAGAAGCTGGCATTTAATCTCTGTACTGGAACAGGATAAACCATTGAATTCTACACTGAAAAACATTCCAACACTGAACAATGTTTATGCTACTTATGTTGTTAAGATGCAGCTAAATTTCATTTCACATAATTTCTGTTTCTATCCAATTAATTAGTCAGATTCTGATTAAAAATAATTTCAAACCTGAAGCATCATTTTCACTGAAGCAAGAAAAAACAAGTAAAATCCATTACCATGTAAAGATATATATATAAAAACCTCTAAATGTTTAACCTAACCTAATCAATAATTGAGTTACTGATGTAATTAAAGTTTCAGTTTAGTAGAGTCTGTAGAATTCTATATTACAAAGATTTTCAAATTTTAGCTTAAATATGAAAAAGAAAAATGAGCAGAAACTTATTTTGAAATTTAGTTAGAATATTTTTACGCTAAAGAATATTTTTATGCTAAAGAATATTTTGCTTATAAATAGTATATGCAGATAAAAACTTCACTTGGAATAATGCCTCTCTATTGCAACAACCAGAAAAGAAGAAAATAATAATTTTTAAAATAAGTACAGTTTGACTCTTACATTTATTTTACTCTTGCATTTCTTAATTTTTTTTTACACTTATTTTATTTTTCTATTTATCCTCTTTGTAAGAGGAATTGGATTCTTTCAGATCTCTTTTAAAGACATTTGTCAATGCTCGACTGGAATACCCCAGTACAATTTTTAAGCCCAACCTATTTCTTAATCCCCTTATTCTTCATTCACAACCAGAGGATTTTAAGTCTCCAGCACAAAAGCAAGTACCTTTTTCTTTAAAATAAAATAGTTTTCCTTTCAAAATTGAATTCAAGAATAAGAACAGAATTATGCAGCAAATTCTGTAATAGCAAATTATGGATGCATGTGCATGTGTGTAATTAAACAAAAAACTCTTAAGTAAATACAGTAATTAGATTATATCATTTTTCTATGATTTCAAATGCTGATGGACTTAACCTTAAGTGTAGATAGTTGTTCATTTGTTGCTAAGTAAACAAAATACGTTAGACATTGATACAAAGTTTAAATTATTATATGTGTAACAGGTTTTCATATTTCAATTCAGTTTACTGAATGTTCAACATCTGTGGAGTAAAAAGTAGTTCTACTTTAACTATGCTAATCTACTTTCATTTACATGGAATTTACCTGTCACATTTCAACAACAGTTTTAGTTGAAACAGATAGCATTATAATGCCAAGAGGAAGTAGAATGAAATTACAAGACATTCCTTGGGGATAACATTACAATATCAAGACCGTGGGGAAATCATGTCACATCATATTATGCGGACTGCACTATCACGTACAGATAAAGATGAACTCTTTCAATACACATTTACAGTCAGGCCATTAAATGAAAAATACAATAAAATAGCACAAATTTATTAACTGTCAGCAATTAATTATTTGGCTTTACATAGCACCCTGCAGATGAAAGCATTTTTCTCAAATATTGCATCTGCATCAAAAATTTCAAATTACAGAAATCATAATGTGGTAACAAGTGATCCTAATTAAGTTACTATTTTAAAAAAAATTGAGCAATACTGATCCTTTTTGACAACACTAAATGTAAAGAAAAAACAAGATTTTTTGAATTTCAGAAATAAAGCTTTAGAATTATTTTGGGAGCCTGAAGGCTGTTCTCACTTCAAACAATACAGCATAAATTCCTTTTAGTGACATTTTGCTCTTTGTGCTCTGACCAGTTTCCTAGGATTTCAGCCATGTCATTTGATGGCAGTGTGCAAAGAGAGGGTATATATTCTAACAGTTGAAAAGTGTAGTCAGATAAAGATTATCGGGGGAGAAGGAGAAAAAAAAAATCTCTTATCTAGATATTTGTACATATCTTAGCAGCAAAATATCCAAACACGTTATCTTTCAAAACCCTCTTTTCACAACCTATTCTCAGTTTAACTCCCTCAGGCCATGAATGAATCAAGTTGAAGAAAACAAATCACATCATGGGTCTGGAAAATGGCAAAGGAAAAATAACAGTAACAAAAAATAAAAAAAGAAAGAAGGAATGAACAAAGAAACTTGAGGGCAAAGCTGTCAAAGATGCAATTTTCACAAGATATTTAGTATACTAGAAGAAGAGCAAGATTTAGAAAATGAGAGAATTCATAGAATCATAGATTCCTACATGATAGAAAGAAGGTAAGGAATGGCTGTGCGAACAAGACAAATAAACCCAAATGTCTTTACAACGATATTTCAACAGTCTTCTTGTAAAAACACAGTAGGGAAAAAACTCTTGATAACTTAAGAGCTTGTTTACATACCCCTAAGAATGGTAAGACAACCTGACTGCTGAACTCTTATTAAATCTAACCTGCGCCAGCTAATTAAAATTTTATTTTTTGGTGTTGCACACGGTTATTGCATTAAAAGTACTGCCATAGGCTACCCCAATTTAACAAAAGAAAAATATAAAAGGTCTATAAATATAAGAGCAGAGGACTGATACATTGAGCTTACCTATCTTGCTAGTGGGCTTACTGTATTCTGTATGCTTTGCTGTATGCATTTCTACACCCCAGTAGGCAAGAGAAAAAAAAAAGGTGATTTTAATTTTAACTTCTACTTTCTCCTCCCATATAAAATAAGTAGAAAAAATAGCTTAATACTGTATTTGAAATGCAGTGCTTACTGGGAAATGGTAATTGTAAAATATGAACTTACAAATAAATACTTGAACTTTTAGAGACAATTGTAGGTAAAGGACTCTGTAATACCTATCATCTTATTCCAAAAATGAATTAAACTTTATGATTACTACTAAACTATTACGACATCCTAATGCCATGTTGAGCCCCTAAGATAGATACATGTTGGCAGTAATATTAAAATGATATCAAATCCTTCTGCATGAGTCATCTGTGACTTTTGAATGTGTCAGAATGTTACTTACTCAGACTACACCAATAACTTCTTCATTGTCAACTGTATATACCATTATGAAAATAAAATATGAAATCTCAAATATTAATTCTGGGCTACAACAGTTTTTAAGTAAACAAATAGTTTTAAATATGCTCTTGTTCTTCACTGTGTTTATTCTCAAAGAAATTTATAAGCAGAATCAAAGTTCTGCTCAGCTGAGTATACTGAGCCAAGTACTGTGCTGGAATGAGAACATCCCATTTCAAAACAGGATTCCATCTGCTCTAGGGAAACTGCTGTCTCTGTGGTCACAAGGCATTACAGAACTGTTGCCTTAAAATATAAAGGTTGACATTTTAAAACTTTATCAAAAGTAAGCTCCATATTAAACCCAACAAAAGGCATATTTTGGGGGGTTTTCCATCAATGTCTGATGCTTGTAAACTTAGTTTGCAGTAATTTGCAGTAAATAGACATACATTGCATATGCTGTTTTCATTTAAATCAGTACCATAGTGTTCTTTAGCATATTCTTTCACCTTTTTAAAAGCTCCCTTCTATTCTTATTTATGTAAGGACACATTAAGGAAAAATCTAATTTGAATTTTATAGTTTAAAATATCTGTTTCAATTTCCAGCGTTACCCAGCAAAAGGAAACAAAACAGTGAAAGTAAATACATTATGAATGCAATCACAGGTTTTGAAAAGCAAGGAACACACAAGACTGCTGACGTGGTATGTAACAATACTGAGGATGAAAGTGTGTTTTTTCAACAAGAGGGCCTCTATAACAACTGTTGGAAAAATAAGACTAAGTCATGTGTTACAGGCTCCTGGGAAGCCTTGAGGATTTGGTATACACCACATAGCTCTGCCTACTGGCAAAGATAATCTCTTTTTTCCACAAAAACCCTTTTGCTGGCTTCCAAACTGGAAAGAATACCTCAATGGAGAAATGTTTTATTTCCTTTTGGATACTCCACAGCAATGTATATTCTGAGCAATCTGATCTGAATGCAGTTTTGACCCCACCTGGAGCAGAAAGCTGGACTAGATGACTTCCCAAGGGCCTTTCCAATCAAAATTATTCTATGATTCTTAAGGACAGGAGTGCTGTAAACAGCCAGGTATTCCGGCACCCTATTTTTAAGGATCTGTACACAGCTGGGTAGGAAGGTATTAGTCAGTTATCTTGAAATTTCCCTTAATTCATGCCATATTAAGGTTCAGGCAAGTGAAAATCCTTCTTCATTGACAAAATGAACAAGTGAAAAAAAAGTTTTACAAATACATATGTGCAGAAATTAAGATAATCACACTTGCCTATACCTAGTCTAACTATTAGTTCTACAGTTCTTTTTCCCCTCAATCTGTATGCAATCAGCACTTTGCTTTAAGAGTCCTTCCCTTCTTAGAGTCCAGATCAATCTTTGGGGTTTATTCGCTTCCAAAACCTCACCTTTCTTTTTTCAGGAAGAGTTATCACTGCTTGTTCCCCTCACCTTTGGAACCATTAATGTCTCTACCCATGGGCCAGTGCACTCTCACCTGCCCAGATAATAAACAAGTATTCTTATTCTTGGCACAGGCAAAAGCAAATTTATAACCTATTGTGAGGTGAAAATATTCTTTTCTATATAGGACAGCACAAATCCTAGGATGATGAGACACTGAACTTGAATTTCATATAAAAATGTACATTAACAACCATGTTATGTACAAACACAGTAGAAGGGATAAATGCATTACACGGTCATTATTGACGTCTGCATAATTAATTACTACTATACTTCACCTTAGTCATTTTGGGGATTGTAACACAATCAACACACCTCAACAAAAAGACTAAGAAAGGCACACCTCAACAAAAAGACTAAGAAAATAGGGTATGTTTATTCAATGTAACAGAAATTATTTACTTTATGAGTATGCATACATAAACATAAAATTTATATACTTAAAATTTATACATTTAAATGCATAGATTAAAATATTAAGAAATTGCAGGACAGCTGGTGTCCAATTAGGCAGTGAGTAAGTTATAGGAATTTGAACACAATGTTAAATCAG
>NW_008824446.1:1924412-1932125 GCF_000699105.1 Pygoscelis adeliae
ATTCCTGGCATAATCACCATCCTTACCAGGGTGCCATGATTTACCAAAAATGGGAAAAAATTACAGCTGTAATAAAAGTCCCTGCACAACATCATATGTACAATCTACACTGCATAGCCTTTACACTGAAAAAAGAACCAAAAAATATTTGGTGAGCATCTAGCAATCTAAGGAAATTTCCTGATAATTTTTCAGTTATTTTGATTCGTTAAAATAAAAATTCTCAGCATACCATATGCAGTCACACTAACAAAATAAACATTGTTATTTTAAACATGCTAAAAAGAAGTATTTGTTTTATTATACTAACAAAAATTTATCTAATATATCTCTAATTTTGAAGATTCTTTTCCACTGCCCTTCAAGGACCATACATCATTCAGAATTACATGGAACATTTAACTTCTCATACTTAAGAAAAAACTGTTGTAGCAGCTATGGCAACTATTTATAAGTAATAGCATGAAAGCACATAAAAACTTCTCATCTTTGGTGTAAAAACCTTTCACTTTCTGGAAAAAAGTTAATTTCGCCTACTTTCATAGTCATTCTTCATTCTCTCTCACTTGTACTGTTTTTCTCAGCTAGAAACAATGCAAAAGCTAGTAACATGCAATTACCAGCTCACTAAAGACCACAGTTTGAAAACATGGTTTAGAAATCACTAACTATATTTTCTTTGCAATTCACCTATCAACACACTGCACAAAGAATAGCAAGGGCAGAATTTTGTCCAATTGAACTGAATTCAACTGAATTAAATTATGACAGGTAGAGCTGGAATACATAACATTCTAATGAGATTCTGCCCAACTAAAATGATTCTATAATGATTAAAGTTTTCATATTAAACTACTGTATCTTGCATTGTAATAGTTTTCAATCTTGTTTTTTTAACCTGTTAACAGTTTAGTTTACTCTAAAATTTATTCATCATTCCTATTTTTCCTCAAGGAAACCTTTGTTACTCTTGACTCAGGTTGTTTACCTTTGTATTTAAATGCATAATCCCTGTCAATTGCTTCAATTTAGAAATTACAAATAATTTATAAAGTCATTGAACCAGCTCAGATCTAGTATTTGAGTGCTCCATATTTAAGACAAATTTGCATTGATGTTATTTACCTTTGATGCTCTAAAACAAAAGGCAGTAGATGTTGTGTCTGACTTCTCTCTCTCTAACATTGCAAGTCCTTCATCTTCATTCAGAGCCAAGTACTTTCCTGTTGTAATATGTCGAAGACGGAAAGGCTGTCCCCATCTGACGTTACTTCCACTCCAGCTAAACATATGAGACATCAAAAAATAATTTATGATGTAAGCAAAACTAATATTTCTATTTTGGGCTTTAAAGGACATTCAGAAAATAGAATGTGCTATATATATTCCTTTTGGCTTTTGATTTCAATATTTTCATTGAACCAGATGCAAAATTGTTAATACATTTGCAAAGGGAACCTTGGAAAGGAGTATACCTTTAATTTTCTTGTTTCTATACCCTCTCTCTGTTTCATTATGGTGTTACATGCAGTGTCCATAAAAAAATCCTACATGTTTCTGAAAAATACTAAAGTGTAAATTAACTACTGTATTTCAGTTGAGTGCCTAAACAAACAAATCAAACCTAAGTGAGGACTCAATATTCCACAGAACTATCCTAGATCTGTTAGTTATGAGAGTATTTCATTTGCAATCACAAAGACACCAAGAGTAAAGCAAACATACAGTTCAGAAGGCCATCAAAGTTAAAACATATATATACCCTTATGGTATATATTGTGGTATATATCACTTGCAACAGTTAACAGATAACTAATCACCTAGGAGGAAGACAGAGTCTAAAAAAAAAAAGACACCCATGAGGGATATTACTGTTCTGGTTTCCACCCATGCTTCTAAAATTCCAAGTGAAGACTAGCATTTTACTTTTGGACAGAAGCAATGTCTCAAGCAGATGTATCTCATAGGTGACACTGCTTTTGATATGGGACACAGATGAAAAAAAAAAAGTCTTAAAATACTGATACTCCTCATATGATTATATCACGGTAGATTATTTTTTATTATTGACAATGAACATACTAACATATATCATACAGCAGGACAAATATATTACTCATATTCTGCCTTAAGGGTCTGTAACAATTGAATTGCTGTTAACATAAGAGTTGCTAACAAAAAAGTTCAAAAAATACCAGTACCTTATTCGAAGGGGCTCTACTCTCCACAAAGACCTTGCTCGAACACCAGCTCCTCCGGTTTCATAAAGTACTTTCCTACAGAAAAGATTCAGAAGATCATTCTCTTGTGTTTACCTGTGCTACATAGCATTTATAACTTACTCCTCTGTAAACTGTATAAGACTCACTTATTCTTGCCAGCTAAACAGATGGAGTTGAATGGACAGAAGATTCCTACTCATCAGTGAGAGCACGATACACAATCCGAATGTCCCAGGTAAGTTAGGCTATTTCCATTACACTATTCTCTCTCAGGAGAGAGAGATAAAATGCCTTCAAAGTGAAACTTTTGCTGTTACTTAATCAGTCATAAAAATATGTAATTCATACAGTTCCCAAGAGATTAATCTAAATTACTAATCATCTTAAACACATATAAACACAATATTAAAATAAGTATACACTTTTGCATACATAAATGATTATCTGCATGAATACGACATCAGAGACTTCATTCCTAGAATTACTTCTAACATTCTTATTAAAAGACAAAAATGGTGGTGATAAAACAAAAATTTTTTATTATAATCCTCACAAAACAGGTAATACAGATAAGATTATATACTAGTTTTAGGAAACTCAGAGAAATAAAAAACAGGAAGTGAAGGGATTCAGCCTTTAATATAATCTAGTTTTCTTGAATTACTGCCCGGGGGTTAGTGACATGTTTTAGTGCTGAAACTAGTATTTTATTCAATATTCAAATACAAACAAATACAAACTATGGTGGATTAGTCCTGTTCACAGGAATACACACAAGAAAGTTTTTCATCTTTCAGTAATCGTTCATGTCTTGTCATCTAAGCACCAGAATTTGTATAACCTTTCTCATATATAATGGATGTAAGAAATACAATGGATAATAGGAAAGGTCTTGATCTGAAACTCAGGATACATAGAACCTTTTTTTTTAAAAAATAATAATTTTAATAATATTTTTAAAATAATACTTTTAAATAATAATTGTATTTGTTACATTCTGCAACAGTAAAAATTTAGGAAATAATAAACTTCTAATCAAAAACTTTATTTAGTTATAATAATAATTTGGGAAGTTTGATGTAACCTTACCTATTTTAAAATATTTTAAGAATCTCTTAACTAGTTAAATTTAATTTCTTTTACACATTGTTAGGCTACTATCTGCAACATTACTGCTATTGGGAAACTGTATTAGAGTGAAGGCTGTACTTTCACAATGTGACTCCCAAGCTGTCCTGCATACTGTGCTATGTAAGGGTTTATTGCACCATCATTATACAATAGATTGAAATTAATTGTACGGTAGCAAATGAACAGAAATCTGTTCACACAGCAAAAGAGTACTAGAGGATGACGCAGTTATTTTTTGCTATGCCTACTTCTTCATTTGAAAAAATGACATGACAACATCTATGTGTAAACTGTGAGTCTGGTCAGAAACTGAGTCCTCCAGGCAGACACCAATAAGAAAATCATATTCTTAATAATTGTAATATGCTGCAGTACCTTCCTTCATAATTTCAGTGAGAGAGAAGGGTTCAGACACACAAGCAAAATTATTCTAGATGCAAAACAAACAGATTCACTAGCTTCTTTTCAAAAGCGCAGCAAACTTCCGAAAGTTTGTAAGGTCCTTTAATTTTTCTTAGAGCAATATAAGCAGACAGCCTTTTTTGTATTTCTAAACTTTTCTGGCAGTGGTTCTTTCTGTTCATATATTTATTTATTGATACCTAAAGGAGAGGTTGGTTGAACCTTTCAGCAAGATTATTTGATTCACACTTATTACTAAATGTTTTCATCAATTTCTAACGATAAATTTTATTGTAGCTTTGTCAGAGGTAAGAACAGTAATTCATATAACCTGTTCTTCCCTTTCCCAAATGAAAGAAGGGGCGAAGAAAGATGAAGAAAACAGTTCCACTGTTCCTTGTTTAATTGAAATAACTGGAACTGATCCCAAACCATAAAAACAGTCAAACTGAAAAACACAGAATAATGCAGAATGAAAAAATGACTGTATCATAATGTGATTAAAATACAAAAATAAAAATGTTCAAATTGTAATTTGCTTCTTAGGAAAGGATTTTGTTTATACCTCACACACACAAAAAAATCTAGTAGTACAGCAGAGAAAGGATTTTATTATTAAAAAAAAAGCTTCTATGTATCCTGAGTTTTAGATCAAGACCTTTCTTATTATACATTGTATTTCCTATATCTATTATATGTGAGAAAGGTTATACAAATTCTGGTGCTTAGATGACAAGACATGAATGATTACTGAAAGATGAAAAACTTTTTTACATGTATTCCTGTGAACAGGATTAATCCACCCTAGCACACACGGGAGCTGGACCTTCTATTGTACTTACGTATCTGAAAAAATATCAGCAAAGGAATTTAAAATCTGCCTTCCTGCTCTGGCAAACTTGACTGAATGCTGCACATGCATACATAAAAATGTCACAACCTGGCTGTTATACAGTCTGTTCTGAATTAAAGTAGCATTTTGAAATGCAGAATTTTAACTGGCTTTTCAGATTGTCAAATTCTTTTCCTTTTTCAGCAGTTAACAGGAAAAAAAAAAATCTTTTTAGCATTGTTCTCGTGCAACTATGGGACCTGGAACTCAACTTGTAAAGTGAAAGTTGTGTTTTTCTTATCTGAGCAAGTGTTCCTACAACTTTTCTTCTATTGAGAATACTTAAGGTTTTAATTTTTCTGATATTCTGCTTCTTGATCAACACCAATACATTCCAGTAAGAAACTATATATTAACTTGAAGTATACTGGAGTATGACAAACCATTTGCATCCAGTTTCTTTGTAAGATGATGGACTTGTACATCTACACCTGTACATTATTTAGGAGTCGCATTTAAGAACACACATGCGATTTCAAAAATTTCAAAATGATAGCGCACCATAAGAGTAAGAATATATATTCTTCATAGTAAAGGTAGTAGCATTTCCTACACATCTTGTCTTCCGTAATAATGTTTTTGATACTGTGGAATCAAAATACAAAATTACAACCAAAAACCTAGCAATCAATTCATCTTCATTTCCAGACTCTATGAATATGATTTTTCAAGGTCCCTTCCAACCTGGGCTGTTCTACGATTCTATGAATATACTGAATACACAGTAACTCTCTGGAGTTTTTCTTTTTCATTTTCTTCCTAGATCCTCTTTGGTCCCATTCACCCTACTGATGTTACTTTTGGCAGACTCTAATGACCTCTTCCTAGCTAAACTCAAAACTAATAATTTATTTCCATTCTCTTTGACATCCTTAATTTCTCCTTGGCTCAACTCAACTATTCCTTCACTGAAGGAATACCATAGTGTCCTGGTTTTGGCAGGGATAGAGTTGGTTTCCTTCCTGGTAGCTGGTGCAGTGCTGTGTTTTGGATTTGGGGTGAGAACGGTGTTGATAGCACACTGATGTTTTGGTTGTTGCTGGGTAGTGTTTACACTCGTCAAGGACTTTCCAGCTTACCATGTTCTACGGACTGAGAAGGCTGGAGGGGCACAAGAAGCTGGGAGGGGGCACAGCCAGGACAGCTGACCCAAACTGGCCAATGGGATATTCCATTCCATGTGACGTCATGCTCAGTATATAAAGCTGGGGGAAGAAGAAGGAAGGAGGGGACGTTTGGAGTGATGGTGTTTGTCTTCCCAAGTAACCGTTACGCGTGATGGAGCCCCGCTTTGCTGGAGATGGCTGAACACCTGCCTGCCGATGGGAAGGAGTGAATGAATTCCTTGTTTTGCTTTGCTGGCGTGTGTGGCTTTTGCTTTACCTATTAAACTGTTTTTATCTCAACCCACGAGTTTTCTCACTTTTGCCCTTTCGATTCTCTCCCCCGTCCCACTGTGGGGGAGTGGGCGAGTGGCTGCGTGGTGCTCAGTTGCCAACTGAGGTTAAACCACGACACATAGATATGTCTCTGTTCACCTTTTATACTTCTTAAACTCCTATACTGCTTAAATTCTCTAACACTTTTCCAGCTTTTTCTATACACAACACTGTACTAGCATTAGTGATCTGCTCTTACAGTAACAAAGCTGCAGGTAAAAGAGAATTGCCGCTTTTTCACAACAGCATCCACATAATATTTTCTGCATCTTCTCCTTGATTCCATCCATCCATCCATCCATCCATCCTATTCTGAGTTTTTGCCAAGCCTGCCTTTTTGATGCTCAATAGGTCCATCCTGTGTATTTTCACTTGGCCTGTAATAAAAGACCTTAAGATTCTTGGCAGAGAATAGTCACTGTGTGAATTGTTAAGGAGCATTCTCTACAGAAACCTTCAGAAAATTAAATGTATGTTCTATGAAAAGAGAAATTATCACTCTTGTCTAACTTAGCTTATTTAATAGTCCTTATGGAATGCATAGAACTGATTAAACAAAGAGATGGAAATAAAGACAACCATTCTCTACAGCTCTTTCTCATGTTCCTATTGCTATTTGGTTTTTTTCAGGTATTCATTTTGTTTTGTATAAAGTAAACGTGAGTCCTACAACTATGACACAGTACAAACTTGGCCTTATGTATATTATGCAGCTCACAAATCCAAAAGATAAGGCAACTCCAAATCATCAATCTTAGCACATTGTATCACTATCACACATTTGAAAATGTTCAATATAGCCTTCACATTATTCTCCTATTTTAGGAATATAAATACATAGATTTCATTCAGAAAAATAAACATTTTTCAATTTTACCCTTTTATTTACATAGTTGTAATAAAATGGAAGCAGATCTTAAGGCAGTAACAATATACACCAAACATATATTAAGAAGAAGAACACACAGGGCGATAGGACTCCACAATTATTTTTTAACTATGTCTGACTTCTAGATAAGTAACAGTAATAGCAAAGTACAACATTTCTGAACATACTGAAAAGGCTTGACACCTATTCTAACCTTACTAAAACTGGTTGTTCATAAAATTAGTCTGAATGTGACATCTGTTCCACACAAGGTATCTAGATCGTAATACTTTCGCGAGTGTTTTTATACTAGATGTGCACATTTTCATACTCAGAGCAAACTTTGTACCTTTTTTTCCTATACACATATGAAGAAAACAGCAATAAAAAAATTCACCAATAAGTGAAGTTTGCTGACATTCAGTTTGGGTTTTCTTTTAGTTTTGGAGACATTTTTATTCCACAGAAATGTAAAAATGGAAAATTTAGAGCTGAAAAGTTTACTTGACATAACTGAATGTTACTTGTGGTATCATATGAGAACATGTGTGAGAAGATGGTGAGAAGACTGCATAACATCAGGGAGGCAGAGAAGGAGCTAGATAGCTGATTCCAAGCGCAGTCTGCAGCGGACCCACAGCCCGCAGCCAAACAACCAATAACTCCCCCATTGGCACACAGAGAAGGGAGCGGGGGCCAACAATGCAGAAGAATGGATGGTTGCAAAGGCAAGGACCAGCAGGAGGAAGAGACTTCCCC
>NW_008824446.1:1935406-1945741 GCF_000699105.1 Pygoscelis adeliae
AAAATGATCAGGGGGGTGGAACACCTCTCCTATGAAGAAAGGCTGAGAGAGTTGGGGTTGTTCAGCCTAGAGAAGAGAAGGCTTCGGGGAGACCTTCTTGCAGCCTGTCAGTACTTAAAGGGGGCTTATAAAAAAGATGGGGACAAACTTTTTATCAGGGCCTGTAGCGACAGGACAAGGGGGAATGGCTTTAAACTAAAGGGAGATAGATCTAGACTAGATATAACGAAGAAATTTTTTATGCTGAGGGTGGTGAAACCCTGGAACAGGTTTCCCAGAGAGGTGGTGGATGCCCCATCCCTGGAAACATTCCAGGTCAGGTTGGACGGGACTCTGAGCAACCTGATTTAGTTGAAGATGTCCCTGCCCATGGCAGGGGGGTTGGACTAGATGACCTTTAGAGGTCCCTTCCAACCCAAACTGTTCTATGATTCTATATTACCAAAAGCATAATTCATTTGCCACAATGGGTATGGAGATCTTATTTGTTGAATATAATTTTTAATGCTTGTGTTTTTGTGTATCAAAATTATTAGCTTGCTGTGCTTTTGATTATCAGCAAAATGCAAAGTTAAATTCAAATAATAAATCAACATAATATATAACAACTGTAGATTTACATTTAACACAAAAGTGATTTAGTCTAGCTAATGTGACTTAATTATCTTAACGTATTAATCAAATTTGAGAGAGCAAGAACTTGCAAAAAGGCACAAAATATATAAAACATGAAAGTCATTGTAGAGGCCGAAGATTCAGAGACTTTTTAAGGCTTTTTTATTAAAAATTACCATCTTCCCTGCTAATACTTGCTTACCTCTGCTTATAGTAGTACACATTAAAGACAAACAACATAATAGGCTGAAATCTCAGTGGAAATCAACTACTTGAATTTCAGCAATAAAAGAACTCATGACTGATTTTCTGTTTAGTAGGTCTCAACTTCTTGTAACAATATCACTGCTTAATTAAAGATTGCTGTAAAGAGTGTTTATCTAACCTCAAATTCAAGTGACAGTCAATGATCTATTTCTTTTTTGAGAGAAGGAAATGTATAAAAATACACCACCACTTACTTGTGCTGTGAATCATTCTGATCTGTAGATGGAATTGTCAAACACTCATCATGGCCATGGAAAAAACGTACTACATGCCCACCAAGCAGATATCCTGTGGAAGAAGCACATTTACTCATTAGCTTAAACATTGACAACGTGAAAATAATACCCTGAAAAAAATCTAAAAAATTCAAAAGACTTAGGTGAAATCTGTTTTCGAAATTTTCACTCATAACAAAATCAAACAAGAAGAAAAAATTTAGTATGACATGTTATTTTTTAGTATCTTTTTCAGTTAAAAATATTTCTTCTGAAAATGAAGACAAAAAGGAAGTGATCTCTTAATATTTAAAAATCAAATTAGGATTCTGGGACAGAAAAGGAAAATAAAAACTTCTGCAACAATTACAGTTTTGAAAATTGAATGTGTTAGATAAAAACCAAATCAAATATGTAATACCACAGTTTCCTCCCCCTTAATACAATTTAAATGTTCTCAATACAAAATAATTTGGTGAGTTCATCAGTTTGTTCTGACATTTATAATTTGTGACAAAATCAAAACTGCACAAGCAGCAGCAGGAGACAGAGGACAGAAAAACACTTAGCAGTTCTGGAGATTAAGTTTAATGGAAGCTAACTTTCCAACCCATTTAACACAAAGACTGCAGATCAAAACCAGGCACTTTACCTCACAGAAAAAAAGAAAAGAAGAAAATGGTGTAGGAGGAGAATGATTCATCAGACCCTCAGTCCAAACTGTTCTGACCTTGTAAGTGAAATTAATGACTTTTAAAAGAACAAACACACATAAAGGAGGAAGGGTAGAAGGAAACTTTCATACTGTGTGGCCAATTCAATATAAATTTGTAAATTAGGAAAAAGGTAACTGGCAATTATCCTGTTGCCAATTAATACAAAGGTCAAAGCAAAGAAAGAATGCGAAAAAAATATACTGTCCTGATATTTGTGTTTCATCAAAAGTACTTCAAACATCACAAAAAGTATGTTGTCCAACTTCCAGTCCAATTTTAGACTCAGGAAATCCCGCGTTCTCAGTCTGTCCATTCAAATTGAGCTAGGCTGCTAAGTCTTTTGACATGTGATCATCCATCATGCAAACCATTCTGAGAAGTGTATATACAGCTAAACCTAAGCCTAAGCAGTTGGGAAAAAACTGACACACAGAAAACCTACTTCTCTGCTTACCCCAGCTTATCTTTTTTTTTTTTGATTATGCAATTTTGGATTATGTGTCCAATTCTGAGCTACACAGCACAAGGGTTTCAAGTACAGCAAAGGGCCACTAAGATTATTAAGAGACTGGTGCATCTCACACATGAGGAAAGGCTGAGGGAACTGGGACTGTCTGATCTAGAGAAGAGAAGGCTCTGGGGGGATCTCATCAATGTAAGGAGGACGGAGTCAGGGTCTCTTCAGTGGTGCCCAGTGACAGGACAAGAGGCAATGGGCACATACTGAAACACAGGAGGGTTCTTCTGAACATCAGGAAACACTTTTTCACTGTGAGGGTGCCTGAGCAGTGGCACAGGTTGCCTAGAGGGGTTGTGGAGTCTCCATCCTTGGAGATGTTCAAAAGCCATCTGGACATGGTCCTGGACAACCTGTTCTAGGTGGCCCTGCTTGAGCAGGGGATTGGACCAGGTCCCTTCCAACCTCAATCATTCTGTGATTCTGTAAGCACTCAGGAAATTTAGCTGCTACATCCCTGCTGTTACAGAAATCTAAAATATACCACTGATCTTCCATGATCTCTCTGTGGAGCTCATTATGTTTGTCATCTGTTACAAGTTTTTAATTTTACTATAGGATAGCTTTTCTGTTTGCTTGGTTTTGTTTTACCTGTGAAACCTGAGAACACGGGGAGTTTTCCAGAGTTAACCTCTATTCTATTTATGACTCATGATGGCAGGGTACCAGACAGCCATTCATAAATATACAGCTCCAGCATAATACACTTCTTGCAACACAAAGCCATCAGAAAGTATTACAAGCAAAATCCATATCCCATATGCTCTTAAAATAAAAACCTACAAACACTCTGAGACAAGTTTCTTATGGGCCAGTGCACAGAAATACTGTTGGATGCTAATTTAAACCACTTGGGGTTAGAAGAACCCGACCATAGTTCAGATAAGCCTAGTGACTGTTAGTCTTTAGCACCAGGGTAGTCTACTTCTACCAAGACTTAGTATAGCTGATCTCTGTTACAGGGTGGATGAAAATCCTGTACAAAATCTAAGTTTACTGGCTTTAGTTATTATGCAGCTCCTACTCCCCAAAATTAAACTGAAGACAATAAACTCATCTGTTGCTCTCTTAGTCTTCATTTCTCAAGTAGCTTTTTATGTTTTGCTATTCTAAAGTTACAGCACTTACTTAGCTTTTCATCAGTTAATTTGGCTGATGTATCAATATTTCCCCATTTCCCCTTCCATTATTCTTCTCTCCTATGCTCATTTTCATTAAGCTCTTTGGTTCGATGTTCTGAGGGTGTTTTTTTTTCCTTTTCACTCTTTATGAAAAGCAATACAAAGTCATCTGAAGTATATACATTTCTAAATAAATAAAATGACAAACCTTCTGTAATATTGCTTCCTGAGCATGTAGGATGTACATTCCATAGTGTCTGCATAAAGGAGGCATCCACCTGAATACTTCCATTTGACATTGAAAGATGCTGAAATGAGACAATGGTAACAGGAAACAGTGAAATTTATGCACTTAAAAATATTTAGTATATTAATTTCTCAACAAAATAGAAATACATAATAAACTAAATATACAAATATCCTTTAAAAATTAGTAGTCACTTGCTTTTAAAATGAACTTTTTTCTAAATCTAATCAGTAGACTCCAGCTGCAGCTTAGAAGTCTTCCACAGTTACAGAAATAAAAACTTCCCAAAATGGAGAATGCTGAAGTACACCTCGGGATAAGGGCATGGAAACAGTTTTGTTCTGGGGGGGGGGGAACCTTTCACTGAGAAAAAGAAATGCATTACGACCAGCCATTATTTCCTAGATTAGAAAAAATTTCATTCATAAGAATCCCAACCATTTTCCCAAACTCCTCACAGCACTTTGTATTTTCCCACCACGTGTCCCCTTGCTAAACAAACAAACCTACCAGGTATCTTTCAGAGGACACACTGACCAGGATAAGATCATCACCGATTCGAACTTTTTCTCCTTCTGACCTTTGTTTAGAAGCAGGGTGTATTGTCCACCAGCACGCCTCACCTAAAGGACAGAGATACTTATCTAGGGTATACAAAACAGACAACTCCCAAGAAATTTAAGGATAACTTTATACAACACTGAAATAACATATAAGAATTGCGTCTTATAAGACATTCACCTTATAAAACCACCTCATTCCTCTTTTCAATCCATTTGAATTTTTTTCTTTTTCCTTGAAACTTTTTGTCAACCAATCTTTGTCATCACTGAAGCTGATGTTTCTCTTTTCATGTTTTTTTTAAAGCAACTAACCACTTACAAAACACTGCTCAGAACTGCCCTCCCTTCAAGGCTCTTACTGCCAGTAAATTGCTGACAGCTACCTCAGTCTTAATTATCACCTTTTGTGTCTTTTTTTACTTAATATTCATATTTAATTCACAACCTTCTGTATAATTTCCACTCTAAGCTACATTTATGTTGTAAAATACAGAATTTTGAAACAAATACTCCGTATCTTTACAATATTGCTACACTACAAATATCAGTTCTGGGAGCAGTTCCATTAGCACTACAGACCATATGACTACAGGATAGTCAAGCCTAAGGGTGACAACCATAGAACATTTCCTACACATTAAATGTAAGATTCCAGATTACTTTGCACCCCCACCGCCACCCCCAATTCTGGGAAGATTATCTAATCCATTCCACAGTTTCACACCCTTCAGGGTTTAGTTAAGACCCTGAAGAAAACGAGTTGAATACAACCTTCTCACTGGGCAATGCAAAGTGGGAGAAAATTAAACAAAGGCAAAATTGGTAGCATAAGACAAAGCACAATAATCTGTTTGATCAACTAAGAAATTTCATGTAAAACCTCCTTAAAACAAAATTTGAAGGTTATGAAACTAATTATAAAGAAAATAATAAATGTTACATCCCTAAAAGTTTAAAGTGCTAAATCTTTAAGAGAGAATAATTTTAAATATCCAGTGGCTTTTCACTCAATACCTGCTAGGGGAAGAATACTTCCTGCAGCTGAAATTGACTCAATAGGACAGTTTCATGGGTGGGGGACTAGGGCAAGGGGAAGTGATATTATGGTGTTCAGTTTATGAGGTTTACAAGCATGCAGTAATTATCAAAATCCTCTGTGCAGAAATGCAACTAAGCATTCCTTTTATGTGTTGCTTTCTGTATCTTACCTATGTGTACAGGGTCTTTTTGTATATGTACAGTTAAGCAAATACCAATATGAGATAACTACGGATATTCGTTACAAAACTTCATGGGCACAAGCAGACACATGCACAATAACTCTGAAAAAAGCTATAAAATTATAAAGACAGGTTTCACTGAAACTATTTTCAGAGAGATAGAACACATACATTCCTTTTATCAACATGCCTAAAGAAAATGGTCTCCACCTAAGGCAGCAACTAAAGATATAACCAAGTAACAGGCTGCTAATATCTGTCTGAGACCATCTTCTGTATGGCTACAAACAACTGAAGGACAAACTTCACTCATTCAAAACAGAAGGTTGTGTAGATAATCAGAGTCACCTGAAAAGGAAGTTTCAAAGATCATGGTCCACAAATATTTTAACACCTACATTGGCAGTGCCTCTCCATCATCAATTAGTCTATTTTGATTTTAATTTATTTTCAAAATAATGAAAAAACAATAGAAAGCACATGTTTATATTAATACAACTGGCATTGCTTTATTTGAGGCTTCACATTAATGAGGTGTGTATACAGGTACTTAGTTTTTCCCTTCAAGTTATATGTCTGGGCTTGGGTACTACAGGGTCACCTGTTACATTCTTATGAGTACTCATCACTTTCAGTAACCATTAACATTATGTATACAGCAGCACGTAAACCTATTTGTGCCTCTTTGTGGCTGAGTTGCTTTTAAATTCATTTAACATAGCTCCCAGTGGCATCTTATAATTTATATGTGATTTCATGGAAGCACAATTTTTTTTTACTATATTTCTGTCAGCAGCACTGTTACTGGCAGTACTCCCAGAAATCTATTAATTAGATTTTAAAGCTTTCTCGTAATTTCTTGTTTGTGTCGTATCTCTTCCACTCTGTCCCATTATTATTTTGCTCCATTTTATGCTTTTATTTTTCTTCACCTCTTTTAGCAATGTGCTCATTACATTTTTTCTGTTTTCCTGCATTATAAGTTGCATACTTCTTTTGTTGCATGGTTACAATGTATATTGTGAATGCACCAATATATGGCTTTTCTGTACTCTATTTAAAGTGCCAAACCATACAAATAGAAAACAAGTGCATCAAACTTATCTTATTCAATGGAAATTTTTTACTTTGACCATTATCACCAGTGTTATTGTAGTTGTGGTAACTCAGTTTAATTGCAAGGCACATTCTTACAAAAAGTCAGTTAATTTACTGAAAGTCATCAGCATTGACAGTCATCATTTACTTTCAGTCATCTTGTTTCTAATGAACACATAAACATGACATTCATAAACTTACAGTGCCATTAATCTCAATGTCTCTTCTAAAAACAGAAATGTGTGACATGTTTTCCTTCAAAAACAACTTGCCATACCTGCTGCATTTTCTCGTAGTCCCACATCAAATGCAAGTTTATCTGTCTGGGATCTTGATGATGTTAAACATGTCAAATACTGCAAAACAGTGAAGTTATTGAAAACAAAAAACCAACAGTATCCATTAACACACATGCCAAATTAATATATTCACGTTACACCATCTTACTATTGACCTGTGCTTAAAGTCTTTTAAATTAGTGAAGTATGATGTTATTTGTATACAAGCTCTTCCTGACTTTAAAACGTCGAAATCCTTTTCCACTTTAGCACATATTTCTCTGTGCGATTTAGCTCCTACCTTCCAAAGTTTCACATAGTTCATCAGATAGGAACAGGCAAACATCTTATTACAGCATTACTGTAAAAAAGTTTGCTTCATGAAAACATTGCCAAAAAGCAATAATCATACTTGCAACTCTGGTATATCGCAGCAACTACAATTTGTATGGTTTAGAAACATAGGTAACAAAGTTTAAAGACTAATGTAGAGTCTTCTAGTACAGGCAAAAAAGGAGGGAAGATGTTTTCTCCTCATTTCTTCAACCTCCTATTAGGTATACTTGCATGGGCTCTAGTAAGTCAAAGATCCAGAACTATTAAAATTTTCCAGTTGTACAATGTAGTGAAATAGAATTTATACAAGGTAGCCTGAAGATCGCACATTTGTGGGCATAGTCTCTGGGAACTATGGGATGTTAAAAGGAACACCTTATTTTATAAAATATGATGGAAAAAATAACACATATCACGACAAATTCGTTTGTGATAACAGCAGCTTGTTAATGGAATTATCATTAAAATTGATTCCTTAAAGACACAGAAATAGTCCATGGCTAAAGGAGCTTTTCAGCTACATTTCTGAGTGAAATGGATTGAAGAATTTGAATTTAAAATGTAAGGGCCACTCCCATTGTGTTGAGACACCATAAGCTATTCAAATTTTTTTATCTAGTGCAGAAGAGAAATTAGAAAGAACATTCTTACAAATTTATATATTTTTTATTTTGATAAAAAGACATTTATTTGAGTTTCACGTTATTCATTCTGTGCAAGTGCTCTTTCACTTACCATTTCACTAAATGAATGTCGAAGTAGTATAGCATGGCCATACAGCAGGGTTCTGTGACCACCCCCTTGAGCTGCCTACAGAACATGACAGAGAAGGTCAGAACTCCACTGCACTGCGTGGACTACGATCAGAATTATGTAAGAATATGAAGAGCTACTACAGTTCAAGTAATAAGTGCAAATATTCAAGCAGTGGATGTATATGAAATGTACATGCTGGGCAAAAATCATAATAATGAAATAGCTACAGCAATAACCACATATCTTCAAAGGGAACAAATGTTGTTCTTGGTCAAAGACTCTTATTGTGACCTAATTTTTATTATAATTAAGTAAAACCACAGCATTTTAAAAAAAAATGTTTTAAATTAAATAAGATACTACTTACCTTTCTTATAAACTTCTCAGAGGCATTAAAAAATAATAATAAAATAAGTCTATTTACACATACACAAACTGAAATCTGGAAGAGGAAAAATGCACCTATTGCCCAGAATACTTTAAGCACATACTAAAGATATCTACTTGATAGGATTAACATTATCTTAAGCGTTTACCAGATTCATTAAAGCAACTGCGTCCATAATTTCAGCCAAGCACAGTTATTAATTTTGAATATGGAAATTTATGACAAGATCAGAGAGAGACAAAACTGGATTTTCCATATGCTTCATTTAGAGAATTTAACACACATCTTTTGAGCTCCTTTTGGTGACCAGAAAATAAATTCCAAGGGAAGAATCTTAACAGGAAAGTTACCTATGGAACAACAGACAACAAGCTTTATAGGTTTTCAAGTCTACCTCTCTCAGTCTTTTTCTGCATCTACCATCTTATTTCCTAGTTATTTATAAATAACAAGCCTATTCAAACTTAAATAAATAATATGACCAAGAAATTAATTTCGTGATTTATTGTGGTGCTTTCCACTGAAACTAAGATTTTTATTTTGTTTAGATCCTCAATCCCAGATTGTACGAAGCACTTTTTTAGGAAAGTGATCTCCAATTTTTGCAGAATTATGAATATCATTATTAGTGTTAATACTAATTATACTATGGTGGGCAACATTATACTTCTTTTTTTTTCTCTCAGTCCAGATCATAACATTTGCACCTGGTAAGTCTTGAGTAATAATAAAAGGTCTAACATCAGGATCCTGATAACAAGGTAGAAATTGCAGATTTAAGAATATCTAACTTCTCACGTAATTGCTTGAAACTGTTCTCACACACACACACAGAGCTTTTTTTCCATTTAAAAGAGCACTTACTTTATGGTCTTCTTGTTTCAGGTATATTTAGGCAATCATTAAATATGAAAGACGATCATAGAATCATAGAATCATTACGGTAGGAAGAGACCTCCAAGATCATCGAGTCCAACCGTCAACCCAACACCACCATGCCCACTAAACCATGTCCCTAAGCGCCTCATCTACCCGTCTTTTAAATATGTCCAGGGATGGGGACTCAACCACTTCCCTGGGCAGCCTGTTCCAATGTTTAACCACTCTTTCAGTAAAGAAATTTTTCCTCACATCCAATCTAAACCTCCCCTGGCGCAACTTGAGGCCATTTCCTCTCGTCCTATCACTTGTTACTTGGGAGAAGAGACCGACACCCACCTCGCTACAGCCTCCTTTCAGGGAGTTCTAGAGAGTGATGAGGTCTCCCCTCAGCCTCCTTTTCTCCAGGCTAAACAACCCCAGTTCCCTCAGCCGCTCCTCATAAGACTTGTGCTCCAGACCCCTCACCAGCCTCGTTGCCCTTCTCTGGACACGCTCCAACATCTCAACATCCTTCTTGTAGTGACGGGCCCAAAACTGAACACAGTATTCGAGGTGGGGCCTCACCAGTGCCGAGTACAGGGGCACGATCACTTCCCTACTCCTGCACCTCTTGCACAGAGGTGATCTAGCATGTTTGAGACATTAAACCTGGGCCAAATTTAACCACTGTGGCTTTTGCTCTGAGCTTGTCAGGATGCAAAGTTTGAAGTCAAACACAAGGGGCCAGTGACGCAGCCCTGCTAAGCATGAAGCAAAATGGTACACAGTCCCAGAGAAGAGTCTTCACAGCTACAGCAGCTCCAAAGCTGTGGAACAAGAGCCTCCACCGGAGCACTCACCAGAACGATGCTCAGTTTTGCTAGCTGGGATTCTGACTTTATCTGCTCCATTAAGATACGCACCTTAGCAAAAAATCCTCCTGGCTTGCCTCTGTCTAGTAGAAGTCAAATTAACTCTCTGCCTCTCCTGCTCCATGCTGCAATTGTGCTGGCGCATGCAACGTGTGGCTGAACAGGGTTGACTCACCATGGAGTCACCCCAAACTGTGACTTAAGAGGTCATGGCAAAATACCTGAGCCACACAGACCAGCCACAGGCACATTCCCAACCGACAGG
>NW_008824446.1:1948816-1986543 GCF_000699105.1 Pygoscelis adeliae
GCGGGCCCCCCGCCGCCGGCTGGGGGGGGGGGGGGGGGCTGGGGCACCCTCTCACTCCCTGCGCCTTTGCTTCTTGCGGCTTTTGCCGCGGTTTTGCCGCTTCAGGAAGGGTCCCCCGGCGCGATCCTCCGCTTCGGAGCCCTTCGCCTCGGTGGCTTCGCTGAAATGATTCCCCAAAACAAAACTTTAGAAGAGGCATTGTCTCTAGTACGTTACATATTGCTAGAAAGGACTACCTTTAAGGTCAGTTCTTTTCCTTGGATTCATGTGGAAGTGTCGTGGTTTAACCTCAGTCGGCAACTAAGCACCACGCAGCCGCTCGCTCACTCCCCCCCCCCCCCCGGGGGGCGGGGGGATTCCCCAAAACAAAACTTTAGAAGAGGCATTGTCTCTAGTACGTTACATATTGCTAGAAAGGACTACCTTTAAGGTCAGTTCTTTTCCTTGGATTCATGTGGAAGTGTCGTGGTTTAACCTCAGTCGGCAGATAATTAAAGGTAGTTCCAGGAACTCAAATAACAGTTATACATGTGTAGGCAAATGATTTTGCACTCTATGAACAATACATTAATTAAATTACCAATTAGGTCAATAGGTTTACAAGCTATGTACAACTTGTGTTCTACAGAACCCCAACTTAGAAGACATCAAGCTGAGGAAACTACCACATTTTGTAGCTCGACATATAAAATACTTAATACTAATTCAAAGAATTAAAAATAAAATGTTATTTGTCCAAACAGAAGGAATGAAAATCTAAAAGCAATTCGGCAGATGTCTTTTATTACAACTGCAGTAAAATAAAAATCTTACTCCTATTTTTCTAGCTAATAACAAAGGTATTAACAAATAGGGATTTGGGACCTGGATACGCTGGAACTTAATGCTGTTAACATATATAAGACAGTCTCATGTAATTTTATGTAGTAAATTTTATTGAGAAATTTCTCAGAATTATATGGATACTATTTATAATCTCTTTCACGATATGATCCATATAATTATGTAAAATTTCTCACTACACCCAGTAGCAAACTAAATAAACCCAAACTCCTGCAGAATGATTTTTGGACCCACATAGAAAATGTGTTAGATTATTGGAAAAAATTGGAGACAAATATAAGATAGTTATTACTGGTCATTCAGAGAACATAGCATACTTTTAGATATCATTATAAAAGGCTGATCAGAAACAATAAATAAAAAAATTCCAAGAGCTCCTCCAAAATATGTCATCCATAAAAAATGGTTTTAATAATATATCCTGCAGGAACTTATCATTGCTTGGGAAAGAAAACCAGAAAAACATCATATAACAGTGTATATAATACTTCTTTTATAAATGACAACTTTTTTTTAATCAACAAGGAAAACCTTAACAGCAAAATCAACTGTAATTACAGACAGGTTGTCAGAAGAAAAATACATGTAGTCAGTTTGTAACAAATATATGCAAACTGAGAGCAAGCAATAAACTCCTCATGCTATTTTCTTACTGAAAGTTTTTAAGTGAATCACTTCTAATTTTAAGGCTCACCCATTAAAAAAACCACAACAAAACAACAAAACCCCAATATCAAATAAGCTATGTTTTTCCTCTAGAAAAATCTGAAACTAACAGCAGAACTCTCTTCCAAATTAAATTTAATATGGAAAGCATACCATTCAATGGAATGATAGACTGGTGGAACCAATAAAAGATTAATGTTAATTGTATGAGGGCAAATTCTATTCTTAGCAATGCCTTTGTATTGACAACAGAATGTAAATGAACATTTTAAGATGTGCATTCCTAAATGTCATGCTGTCAGTTTTCTCTACATATATAACAACTATTAAAAGACAGCATTTTGTATTATTCATCTCAAAAATAGCTTTTTCTGAAATCTAGTTTAAAAATTACTTTTTACCATATCAATTTGCTTTCATGGTGCTAAAGATAGTGCCACGTAATACAAAATATTTAACTTGATTGGTAGTTATGAGGTATGTCTCAAAACAGAATCAGTACTTGTAACTTAAAAAATAACCCATCCATTTTACCAACAGCTTGTTGACAGAAGCTAATTAAGAGTCCACCTTTTCTGAATGTAATAAATCCTTGTGGTCCAGAAAGAAAGTTTCTTGCATTATTGTTCAGGCTTTCATTTTTTATTTCATCCTTGCTATTTATATGAACTGCTGTGTCCCTATTACAATTTCCCCAATGGATGGTACCCAGCTTCAAAATAAATGCAGGGCAAGGTAGTTTTGAAATAAATACGGCACAACAGACTACATTTTCTTTTTTATTGTCCCCAAAGCAACAGTATGATCATTTTTACTGAAGAGATTATTTGTCCTCTACTGCCAATCCCAAACATAAATATTTAGATATTACTAGAAATCTCAGATCAAATATTTTGGCTAAGTTTTTGGGTGAATGTTTTGGAAATATTAAAAATTGTGTTATTGCTTAGGAGTCCTAGATGTGTTTAAATCAATCTTACTTTCCCTAAGCCAATGTTTTTTTCATCAGGAGTTCCATTTTCTAGAAAGCAATGTAATTGCAGAAATCAAAAATTAAACTTTAAACTGGAGAAAACAGTGGAAAACAAGGGGTCAATAACAATGAGGTCTGAAAACCATGTATGCAAAGGCTGACATTGTAAGATCGGAGGTGACAGAGCAGAACTCCAGCTTCCCTGAGCTGTGCCATGATATGGGCCAGTTAAAGATCTGGACTGCAGAATAAGCCAGTAGGTTGTGGTTATCCTGCCGCTCAGTTACAGAGAAAAATAAAGGTTCTTCTATTTATTCTATTATTTATTTTATAGACATTTTTATCTTTAGAAAAATAATACACATTTTGAATGTATCACTTCTGCATAGATGGATATGACATTCAAAAAATTAGCCTCAAGTATATAAAACACCCGTTTGATTCTCCCTTCTAGGATATTTACTTAAATCATAAAATTCTCCTCCTCTCACATGTTATTCTATTTTATTTTCTAGGATCCTACTAAAAAAGGAAGAAAACACTAAAACCGCATGCACAGTATATGAATCCCAGAAAGAAATCAAAAGAAATCTCTCATCATGAAACACACTCAGCATAAATTTATATTTGACCAAAAAAAAAATTACAGTGAAATGCTATCTTTAAGTAAATTTCTTTAGATTATACTGAGATTAATTGCATTTTTATGTTTGATTTCTTCCTCAGACATCCATTTTTCCTTTTGCTTAACGTGACAGAGTCTTAACTCTGTGTGTAAGATCAATAAAAGAAAAATTACAACTCAAAGAAAATATGAGTTTTCTGGTTCTACATAAAATGAAAACTGACAGACTATCTATCTCTGCAGATTATTTGCATTGTAACTAATGCCATTTAGTCTCATAAAATAAGTAAAGCCATAGAGTTTTATCATGCTTTGTTCATAAGAGAATAAAAGTTCAATTCAATTCAATTCAGCTGAAATTGGAGAGTTAGGGTCAAAACAATCAAGTTAAGATAAGTCTTCCACCCAGGCTTTTGGACTATGCTAGGAAATCAATTAAAGCACAGCATCATAGAAGATAATATCAAGCTGATCTGATCAGGCAGCAAAAATCTGAGAGGTATGGTAAACATCAATGCACTGAGGTTGCACACAACAAATTCAAGAATTTAGTCAACTTTAAGAGACAAACACGTGACTACTACCAAATTTAACTCTAAGTGAGAGTGAAATGCAGAAGATTTTTATTTACACAAGTTTTGTGGTTTTCATGGTGCCAGAAAGCAATTACGGAATCTGTCATAACAAATAAACATTGTAAAGTCTTTTTTAATCTTAATTTGTTAATAATACTTCACACCATACATTAAGAAGTGGCATTTCCATTTTTTTTCAGATTTCAGTTGTTCACTGAATAGAAGAAAACAATAAAGGTGATGTCACATTTTGTTATAAATTCCTAAAACTTATACACATGAATATAACAGAGCAGTGACCAACTGAGTGGAGACCATAGGTCAATTTCATTTACTTCCAGAGAAACACAAGCTCTACCTAAGTATATAGAACTAGACAATTTACCTAAATTACTTACAAGCAATTCACAGATGCAACAGCAAGTGTAGCTTCCAAAAACTTCCAGAAGTATTACTGCATAGATGAGAGGTAAGTCTGTCTCATCTCAACAACCAGCAATGAGGTTCAGCTGATCATTGAAAAATGATCATTGTTCATGCAAATCCTTGAAAATATGGGCAAATTTGTATCTGGGGTTTGGATTAGGCTTAATTTTTACTTATAACATCATCACCTTACAACAAATAGCTTAGAAGTTCTATGAAAAATACAGTTCTTAAACAACTTTGTCAATAATAAATAATGTATAATAAAGTGCACGGGAGTTTTTTGGCATCCTGATTGCTCCAGTCTGTAAGTCCTCTTTCAGTCATTCTTAGTATATCACAGATTTGAAGTGATAATTCAACTGAAACTTTAGTAATATGAAATGCAAGCATAGTTACAACATTTCACTTTACTGCAAAGTCACTTGACACTGTACTGTAAGTATTCTAGTAAGTATGCTTGTGCTAATATAGTAAAAGATTAAGAAACCCAGAGAATTTTGAAATAACTATTTCTATCCAACAGTTCTTGCTTGTTACGACAGATTAAATAACTTGAAATTATACTGAAACAGTTTAGTTACACAACTATAAAGAAAAATATTGTATTTTTATATCTGAACTAAAATAGATTTAAATTTGGCACTTTGTTTCATTGATAGGACTTCTATCTGTTAATTTCATGTGAGGATAAATCAAATTAAATCCAAATACCTGAAATACTTTCTTAGCTCAGTGAAATGAGATAGAATATTTACATGATGAGAAAATTGTTTTGCTCTCCCCATTCAGAAATAGGACTATAATACAATAATTCTTTTATGGCAATGATTTACATTTCAGACAAAACCTATCTCATATACTCTCCTTAGATTCATAACAGTCAGACTCCGTCCAAGGATTCTCTTATTCCTTTTTCAGTATCCAGTTCTGGACTGATGGTAATAAATGATCTCTGAAGATGATGTTTCTGGTTTTTGTAAATATTTCGAAAGACTAACTGCACCTGCTCCTCAACGCTACAGAGAAATGAATATGATTATAGTAGTGGAGCAATAATGTCCCGGGAAAACTCAAGAATCTGCTATGACATCAGGCCTCTCTCCTAGAAAATCCTGGCGCAAGGAAACAAATGAGAACAATCCATATTCAGAAATTTAATATTCTTTGATGTCAATTTACTTACCCCTTCACTAGCATTATCCCCTGTGTTGGCCAGCATTTCTTGAAGGGCTCTGACAGATAGGGACTGTTCAAGGACGAAATTACAGATGCAAAGGTCTGGAGGAACATACTGTAAAAATAAATTAAACAGTGTAAGAACAGATCTGCAGAGCAGGTTAATCAGGATGAAAAGTTTGTTTGAACACACATGTATTTTAATTTTAAAATCCATACTTAATGTTTATGCATTTGGTTTTAATACACATGCTATTTCCCTCTATGAAAATCATATAAATCCATTGTTCATAAATTGTCAGTGCAGTAACTTTACATTTCCTAGAGCTGTATTGCTTATAGTAAAACAAAACATCTTCAGGTTCAAAAGTGAAAAGTTTTTCTATATATATTACTGCTTTCTTATCTTTTAGAATGACACCATGAACATTGTGTTTGTTCTCTAACATCGTTGACAAAACAGAAGAGAAGGTGTATGATCTTATTTGACGTATAAGGTTGACACTGAATATATTTATAGCTGCCACTAAATGGCAAAGATTCAGAATCTTATGATATACTAATATGAACTATTTTAGGAGATTGTCTCGATTGTTGGATCAATATGTCTGCTGGTTTTGAAACATGAAACTTAGACTCACTTCAAGAACAGCAGACTTTTTTTCAATTTATTGGCATTGATGCGTCCAAGGAAAGAGGTGTCCAAGAAAAAACATCTCAAGGGGAATCATCAATGTATATAAATATGTGACAGGAAAGTACAAAGAAGACAGAGCCAGACTCTATGCAGTGGTACCCACTGAAAGGACAAGAGGAAATTGACACAAATTGAAATACAGGAAAATCTGTTTAAACATGAGGAAAAAATCTGTGAGCATGGTAAACACTGGAACACGTTGCCCAGAGAGGTTGTGGAGTCTCCATCCTTGGAGATATTCAAGGATGCTCTGGCTGAACCTACTCTGAGCAGAGGGGCTGGAGTTGGTGATCTCCATTCCAACCTCAACGATTCAGTATTCTGTGATTTATGATATAGATCATGGCTATGAATGACCTTTAAAGTGGATATACACCTTTTTCTTTTTTAAATCAGTGTAACAGGAGGGAATAAAATTCTTGATAATGCTGAGTTTTAAGGTGGTGAAAAGGGAAATGATACAATTAACAGATTTCTAAACTTGCTGAAGTGAAGTCTTTATAGCAAGATAATCAAGTACAGTCTTGGAATTCCCACCCTTTGATCCCTACTATAGATGCTAATTATTTTTTCTTTGGTGTTTTCAAACACATTCTGGAAAAGACTTTTAGGCCAAAGACTTGACATTGAAATTGCATACTTGAGATATATAATTGTTACATATATTATTGAGGTAAAGTGAACTCTTGCATCTTTCTTAGGCGGCTAAATAATTGTAAATAATAAGTAGTTCATAATTTCATTAACTGCAACAGGAACAACCTAAACTGTAATACTTGTCATCACTTATCTCCACTATGGGGTATTATTTTTTTTAGCATTAACTGCATCTGTGTACATATACACACATACAACATACTCTGTTATATAAACTCATACTGTACATATATATGTGTGTGTGCATGTGTGTATGTAGCATCCATAAACATGCACACATGTGCACACAGATTGTAACCAGAAGTTTACTCTTTAATAGGTTACATTCAGGGCCTCTCATATAACCAAATGCAGAAAGATGTCATTTCTCAGTGAAATGAATTACAAACAAAACTAGGTTAGATTTTGTGTCTCATATTTGTTAAAGTCTGGAAAGACTTATTTAGAATATTTTATGTTGTGTAGACTGTTTTTAGAATATTTTATGTTGTGTAGACTTTTACGTTCATAGCAATGAACGTAAAAGTCTACACAACATTAAGTAGTCTCTACTTCCCAATGAACCAGACAGGTAAACAAAATCTCTGAGTAATACTTCATGCATTACTTTACTGCCTTTAATTGCACCTAGCAGGCAAATAAGCCACATCATTATTAAAAAAAAAAAAACAACGAAACAACGAAGAACAACAAAAAACTCCACCAAACAACAAAACCCAAACAAAAACCCCGGATATTTTTCTGTTGTCATCCTGTGACAGCTTTCAGATTATGCAGCATTCATTTTATTAGGATGTTTTGAGTATGTATTAAACCACACTGTCCTTGAAATATATTTGAATTTTTAAAAAAAACCAAAAACCTTTATAACGTCTTTCTATTTTCAACATGGAACTTAAATTCAGAAACTAAACTGGAATTTTATCTGGGAAAAATAACGTAGCTGGTAATATGTTTTTAATCAGCATCAGACTACCTCTGGCACTTAATCCCACTCCAAATTGAATATGGCATAATCAGTATGATCCAACACCTACCAACTGAACAAAAGAACTCCCATCGGTTTCACTGGCCACTGGTCTTGTGCAACATAGGCTGCATTTTGATTTGAAAATTGTTGCCACCCTTACTTTAGTGCTGTATTAATGAAAGACACACTCTAAAACAATGTACTAGTCATAGTTTGCATAAAATGTATGTCTTAGGTTAACGCAATTAATTTTTCACTTTTTATTCTTTTTCATAACCTATGGAGCATTCGCCTTTATTTAAGAATGTTGGCACTGAGACCTATGAAATTAATGATTTTTCTACCCATGACTTAGAGCAGATAACCCCTCTTTCAAACTTGCAGTGTTACACAATAAGCTAACGCATGCTATCAAACACTCCATTTCTGTGGTTGGATGGTGACAAATTCTTTTTTAAATTCCACTGACTTGAGAAATACCAGTGAAAGGTAATTTATGTGAATAGTACTTGACCTAAGTAGCAACTGACCTCCTTAATTAATCTAGATTGCTTCCTTTAAACAAACAAACAAACAAACAAATAAATAAATAAAACTATTGAGTCTGTCAAGGCTCATTCGTTTTCTGGTCTTTTTGCAAATGATACTGTTTCATAAGTTTGATATTCTACAATCTCTTTGTGGCAGACCATTTTACACTGTTAACAATTACACAGCTAAAAGGGTTTCATAAAATCTCAACAGTCTGCTAATCTATGCTTTTTTTCCCCAACTCTAAGCAATGTTGTATTGTAATGGAATCCCACAAAACAAAGAAAAGTACAATAAGGGATGTTCAGTGAAACAAGAATACTGAGAGGTGAGAGCCACAGGTAGAAGATGGGGAAATATTCATGTCAGGAATTTTTATGCTGAAATGAAAAACAAAATCTGTTCAGGTACTAAGATAAGGTTTTAGAAATCTGCTGTAAAGTAGCAACAGGCATAGGTATTTATCCCCCTTCTGGCTATGGGAAGTTGGAATGAACACACAGAAGTAAGACAACATCATTTTCAAGAATCATCAATAAAGGAAAAAATTCAAGTGGACAATAAAGTATTTTATTTTACAGGCATTTAAAGATATGCTAAGCAAGCATTACTGTAAGTGCATTTGTGTAGCAGAATAAGTAGACTGATAAGATATACGATAAAAGAAAGCAGGAATTTGGAATACATAGTTCTTCAAAGTCAGTGAGAGTTTTTGGGAGTTCTTCCAGCACACCTCTGTGCAGTCTTGTCCATACATACAGGAAGAGAAACAAAAAGACAAATTTGATATAGGAAACTTACACAAATTTGCAAAGTAAATCTGTGTCCTGGTTTCGGCAGGGATAGAGTTAGTTTCCTTCCTAGTAGCTGGTACAGTGCTGTGTTTTGGATTTAGGATGAGAACAAAGTTGATAACACACCGATGTTTTAGTTGTTGCTAGGTAATGCTTACACTAGCCAAGGACTTTCTAGTTTCCCATGCTCTACCAACTGAGAAGGCTGGAGGTGCACAAGAAGCTGGGAGGGGGCACAGCCAAACTGGCCAAAGAAACATTCCATACCATGTGACGTCATGCTCAGTACATAAACTGGGGGAAGCTGGCCGGGGGGGCCGCTGCGCGGGGACTGGCTGGGCATCGGTCGGCGGGTGGTGAGCAATTGTACTGTGCATCACTTGCTTTGTGTAGTATTATTATTATCATATTATTATTATTATTATCATTTTATTTCAATTATTAAACTGTTTTTATCTCAACCCACGAGTTTTTCTCACTTGTGCTCTTCCAATTCTCTCCCCCATCCCATTGTGGGTGGGGGGAGTGAGCGAGCGGCTGCATGGTGCTCAGTTGCCGACTGAGGTTAAACCACGACAATCTGAAGAAACAATTGACAATTTTACCTTGACAACTGCTCTTTTTCTAAGAAGAAAATGTTTATTTCTGAGATTATTTCCAAACAGGTCTTTCATGTAGAGTTACCAGTTCTCCATCAACACACTCATAACACTGAATATACCTCATTTTTCTGAATGAGGTGTTAAGATAAATAAAACTAGCTACTGAACTGGAAATGTTCAATAGATCTCCAAAAAACTTGAGTCTTAAAATAACTCTATTTTCTCACAGAAATGAATTGGAGTCAAGGTCAAATTACTTTATATTCATCTATATTGATTTCTGGAAGAAGAGCAGAGAGCGGGTAAAGTGTATCAATAGGTCAAAGCTGATAGGAGAGTTGACATGAAGAAACAGATACAAGCTACACAGTAGCTAGAGAGGAGCCATACAAGCAGTTACAGAATAAATGAAGACCTACAGCAATGAAAAGGGGCCACGTTTTGTAATAAATTTAAAAAAAATAATCTATCAATATGTAGGATTTCCTCTCAAACAGCTCAACAATATAGTTGAATATTTCCTATACTTTACAGAAAGTACAGAATAGAACAGCAAGCCACCATTTTCACAGACTTCTGATTGACCACAGATACACTCATCTGCCTTAGTTTTCCATTTAAAAGGGAGACACTGGAGAAAAATTTTCTCCTGTAAGGTACACTGTGTTTTACTGATAAAACATAGTATTTTCACAATTTGGTATTATTTATTAACATTGTATAGGTATGTGCACATCTAATCATCAGTAGTGAAGGATAGCTACCCATCCTAAGCCAGTCAATAACACACAGCGGTCTAATTTTCACTCGTAGTTTATTAGAATAGAGAGAAAAACGCAGCAAGACAAAAAAATAACGTCACAAGAATAACCACTGGTGAGGCCACACCTGGAGTACTGAGACCAGATCTGGGTTCCCCAGTACGAAAGTGGTATGAAGCTGCTGGAGAGGCAAAGGGCCACTAAGATGATTAAGGGACTGGAGTATCTCTCATGTGAGGAAGACATGAGATGATGATCAATGTGTATAAATACCTGAAGGGAGGGTGCAAAAAAGATGGAGCTAGGCTCTTCTCAGTGGTGCCCAGTGACAGGACAAGAGGCAATGGGCACATACTGAAACACAGGAGGGTCCATCTGAACATCAGGAAACACTTTTTCACTGTGAGGGTGCCTGAGCAGTGGCACAGGTTGCCTAGAGGGGTTGTGGAGTCTCCATCCTTGGAGATGTTCAAAAGCCATCTGGACATGGTCCTGGACAACCTGTTCTAGGCGGTCCTGCTTGAGCAGGGGGGTTGGGCGAGATGACCTCCAGAGGTCCCTTCCAACCTCAGCCATTCTGTGATTCTGTGAAGAGTAAACTGCAATGAAGTTTCTAATACCAGGCTTCTACATACAACCCCAAGGCGGATAATAGATTGACTTAATGCACGCAGTTAATGCTGCCTGAAACATTCTTACAAGCACATTCTGATGAAGAGAGCTTCATATCAAGAGATTTCAAGGAAATATTTTCTACATCAGAGAGACACAGCCAGGCAAGTACAAAGTGGCAGTGGAGGGAGCACTGGGATAAGTTTTATGCTGAACTTTAAACTTGTTTCTCATAGTTTTATGTCTGTTTTTTTCAGCCTACTATTATTTCAATATGCAATAATTATTATTTATTATAAAAATAATAGCTGTGCAAATAGCTGTAGGGCAGTTTTAACCATTTTATATATAATTATGCTAAGTTTGTGCTGGGTTGCATAGCGGGAAATGGAGGCCCATAAAATAGCTAATAGGAAAGCCCAGCTCCCACATTACACTTTGAATGCAGTTCAGTCTTCTGGATTCCTCCAGGCACTATCATAACATTAAATTCTTGCAGGTGATATGCTTACTAACCAAATCTTTGCACACAGCTTCTGATCTGCAGTGTAAAAACTACTGACATAAGCTAGTACAGGTTACCAACTTGCTAGGTTTACTTTTACCAGACCTGTAAACTACTACATTCTGTCATTAGGACAGAAATCTTATCTTAATTAGTTATCATTCCCTTCAGGCATTTAAGTTTACTTGACAATTTTGCTACTAATAGAGATGCTAGTATATTGTAAATACTTTTGAAGTATATTTTTCTTAGATATCCATAGAAGTTAGCCTTGCTGCACTAGACTATCAGCTTTGAAATACATCATTTTTCAAAGTATGACTTTAAAAACAAGGAAAACAACAATGAAGTAATATAATTAGATCATATCATTCAACAATTCTGCTATTTCTTTTTTAGTATAAAAAATATAATTTTTCACTGCTAGTTAATTAGATTTTTCCCCTTACATTTTAAATATCAGACATTATTTAGGCAAACATCTGATAATTCAAAAGGGAGCCGCATAGACAGGGGGAATATAATTTCATACTACTGAACTAATGCAAAAGCAATTTTAAAAAATGCGTTTAAAATCCAGTCACCATAATATAAATTATTAGTGAACCAACACTGTAATAGTTTTTACTAATAAATTGTAAAGAAATAACATGCAAGTTGCTTATGGATTTATAGTAAAATTTGAACAGAAATATCTCGTAATTGTTATTCCCTTCAGCATGTCACAGAAATTACCAAAACAGCTAATGGCCAACCATAGAAATCACATTTTTTCCTCTTTAAGTTTCTAAGAACCTTTTTTTTTTTTAAGAAATATACCTTTTCTTTCCTTGCCTCCCATTCCTTTTAGCTACTTCTATCTTCTGACTTTTACTACATACAACTCAGATTTAAAAAATTAATGACGAAGTTACACCTTTTCATTCTGGAATTAACACATAAACTGAATTTTTTTCCTGTCTATGTTGTTATGTTTTCCAGAATTACTTGAATGAAAAAGCATTTCTTTTCTTGATTTAACAATATTTAGCCAAAGTTTAATGAGTGAAGAAGCAGTTACATGTACTGCAAATAGATTTTGGCTTTGGTAAAGTGATCAACTGGAGAAGAGAATGTAGTAGAAGGTATCACTGTGATTTCCTACTCTGGACTTCTGTTGACAAATACGCCTAGAATCTTGTTTAATGCAATTTCTTCTTAATACACAGAAGAAATCTAGCGTTATAAAGTAATTTCCAGGGATAAGGAAGGGATAAGGAATCCATCTCAGGTAAATAGTTCCATTTTAACAGCGAGGACAGTCTTCTGCTGTCTGAAATAAAAGGACTTCTGTTATCAACTTTCCCATTTCAGAAGCTTATGGGCAGTGTCCATACTTTCCTTTTTTAAACTGAACAGACTGTGTCCTCCTCCAATCATGATTCTCATAGCACTTCCTAGAGCAATCTCCATTTTATCAACATTCTTATGAATTTGAATGCCATGAATGTACTCTCTATTCCAGCAGCATTGCCATAGAGGTAATAAAAAAACCCCAAAATTTGCAGAGATAGTATAACTTCCCATCTTCTATCAAGTTTCTTTCGATTACACTTCTAAAGACTATGCTAGATCCCTTGAGCACATCATCACTCAAGGAACCTATGACTGTAACATCCACCATGACCTTCATATTCCTTACAGGGGACAAGAATAGTTTCCCATTTTGTAAGCATATTTACACACTCAGTTATTAGACTTTACACTGGCAGCACTGAAATATACCTCTACTTTCTATTAATATACAAGGCACTGCAGATCTTCCTGTGTGTGGCATGACTTGATCAATTGCCAGTTCCCCAATGTTTTTATCATCTGAAAAAATTGCTTATGTTAATTTAAATGATGTCTTAATTGACAAAAATACTTGACAGCGCAGCAGTGAGAACAGAACCTTGTAGGATTTGGTTAGAAACACATCTATTCAATAACTATTTTTTAGTCCGCTGGTTGTATGCCATTTTGGTTTTGCCTTTTATTTCATAACCAAAATTTTGTCCAAATGTAAATGAAAGTAAGTGTCATTGCTAAGGGTTGTTGGTAAGTATTGTACTCTCTAATCATCCAGATCAACCTTCTACACTTCTTTTTCAAACAGATGTATTTACATGCCTCTTTCCAAAATTCTTCACTGTTCTCAGTCAAGACCAGCAGTTCAGAAAGCTCCTCGGTAAGCTCTTTTAAAGCAGTTACATACAAGTTTTCTGAACCTCTTACTTTTAAACAAACTTCAGAAGCTTCTGTAATATTATCTGCTACTAAGGCACTTACGTAGATCTATGGCATTTTACAACAATGCATACCATTCCTCCTTTTCTTATAATAAGATGAGCAACATGCTGTCTTACAGATTGAGATCATCATCATCAGAAATAGACAGACCACATTGCAGTTGAGTGGTCTATCAATAAAAAAATCCCAATCACTCTTGAAGATTTTAGGACAATAGTTGAAAATACATATGTGAAAACTAACTGCTTTTACTTAAACATGTGAAAAGATTATTGGTGATTTGTAAAGTACACCAGAGATAAATTATCTGACTGAGCTCTTGGAATGCAAAGAAACGTAAATTTATAAGTAGCATAATTTTTCACCTTAGAGATGAACAAGGATCTCTCATACTGCATAAATATACACTGTGGATGTAACATGGTCATACTACCTAGACTAAAAATAGGACCACATGGCAACATTTCAAGAGAAAAGATACAAAGACCCCACTAAAAAAAAAAACAGGAGGAAAAATAAATTATCAGGAAGAAGAGAAAAGAAATAAAGACACAAAACAAAGGAAAAGAAAATGATGCAGAAAGAACAAAGAAGAGAAGGAGGAGGTCCTCCTCCATTTGCCTTTATTCTTAACATTCTGCTCTAGTACAGGTCTAAAGTTTCATCTCTTCTCTCCTTTCTCCTCTCAAGCTCCTCTCACTACTCTGTTTTCTTTTATTTTTAGTTCGCAGCTCTCTAGCTTCTTTTTTCCATTTGCCACTTGTTATCTTTAAAACTTTTCAATTACTTAATAATTCTGTTCCCTGTACTCTCAATTTTCTGATTAATCAACACAATTAGAAGCAGCACTTAATGCCAGTAACTAACAGGTGACAATGCTTCAAAAATTATCAATCCAGTGTATCAAGATATTTGAACCTACAGCAGTAATAGGAATAAGTTTTTTAGTCAACTTAAATCTTAATAACAGTCTGGAGACTTAATCTTGAAAATATGAAGTATTTCAGTTACAGGAATTATTTTAGATAGTTAAAGAATAGTGGCTTTTTACTGTTAACAGGCATGTCTCAAAGTATATTTAGAATCTCTAAGAAATCTCACGTTGCAGTCACAAGAAGAAAAGCATACAAAAGGTGCAGCTAGCATCACATTAAAGAAACCGTAATTAAATGTCTTCATGGATGATAAGTAGGTTAACATTCACTGATCAGTTACACCAGTTGAGAGTATCGACTTCTTACTTTAGCTTCTGATGTTGGTTCCAAAAAGCACAGGCGATTCCCAAGTCCCTCAGCTGCCAAGCAAAACTTCCTTTGTTCTTTGTGAATACTGGCAACACACTGAAGTACTACTTCGTCATCCTGTCACAAAACAAGGTACGAGAAAAAAAGTAAATATTTGGAAGTTACATGCACACTATAATACTATGAAATCCTGGAACACAGAATCTGTTGAAAATGAACACATTATACTCCTATAACTGATATCATGTACATATGCAGAGATTCTTTTGATGTGTATGTAAACAGATGTTTATGTATAGATTTATATTCAAGACTGTATCAAAGTCACAAAGACTATATACTGTCTCCAGGGCTTTCACAAGTGTTGTGTCCTCCTGTTGATTTAGCAGTGGCTTGCTATGGTGCCACAAAAAACTGTAAGTACACTGTTACTCAGTTTTACTCAATAAAACATATTTAATGTTTCAGTAAACACCTGTTACTGTGATTTTGCAAACAACAGTAACCTAAATATAAACAAATTTACTTTGTTAGCACAGTAAGCCCTCAACACAAGTCCTCTGAATGCACGATCTTAACTTTTAAGGTCTCGTTTAATTTAGAAACCTCTGAGTACAACCAAAGATCCAAGAGGCATTTTTCAAGTGACGATTCAAATAAGTCGTAAGAACTTGCTCCTCAAAAGACACATTCCAAGAATAAGAACACTCTGGAAAAGTGACATGAAACAGCCCTGTTGTTTAGTTATCCTAATTATTCTAAAAGCTCTTTTACAAATTGTTACATAATGCAATGCCAAAGACACACTTACAAAGTGCCAAGCCCTTACTCACCTCTTAATATGTGATACTAAAGCTGATATAAGCAAGCCAAAACAGATTATTTTTAGTGTTCAACTGTGTCAAAGGTATATACAGAAATAAAAAATAATTTTATTTTCCAAAACTTGTGCACTAACCAAGAAAAACACCACATGCAGACTAGCACATAAAGGAACTTATTTTTATACAGGTGTGTAACTGTTCACCAAAAGACACTGCCTTAGAAGTTTTTAAGGAGGTGGAAGCTGATAAAACAAGAGCGATATGATATGTCAGTGTCCTATCCAGCTATGAAGTTATACTGGTGTCAATTATTATTGTCAAAGCAGATACACAACAGCCGCCTGTACTGAACTCAGAGATCACTTGAACAATTATGTTCTAAAAGCAGCACTGCTTTTTCCAGTCCCCTTATGCAACTGCAATACTATGACAGTAGCACAGCTACAGGCACTTGGAATAAAAGCTGGGAGTGACAAAGTGATTTCACCAAAGGAATTAAGTGGCACACCCTTTAAAATGGGAATTCAAAAGCAGGTTTTTCACTTGTGTGATTTTGCAAGTGTGTGCAAGTTATATGGCTTTCTTTTAGGTGACACTTCACTGCCTACTTACTACTGCTAAAATGGACAGCTGTTATATTTCAGACTAATCAGCAGTTACAGACAACGTTTTCCTTATCTAGCTCTGCATAACAATCAACAGCATTTTTAACAGTACAGAATGGGAATTCAAGAAGTTTTTATAAAAAATTCTAAGATGGATAGTCAAGAGGAGGTAGACAGAATTAGCTAATTAAGGCTAAACAAATTCATTTTCTTTTTCCCCTGCTGCTTCTGTTTCCATTTCTGCAAAATGCTCTCTGAAATTCTCAGCTTTCAAACTCATTAGTAAAAACATTTCTGCTTTTTAAACTCCAGTGTAATAAGTTGCAAAATATAAACAATACAATTAAGCATTCATTATTATGTTCCTCTGCTCGTGAATTTTAAAAATTGGCATCAGAAGCATATCTATTCAGGGGAAAAAGATCAGAACATTTCTAAGATAAAAATAAAGATACTTAAAACATTTTTCATTATCTGGTTCCTGTATCAATCTTTAAACATACATATTTCAGAGATTTAAAAGAATGAAATACTAAAATATGAATTTACAAATACCAAGATTTAGAATAAAATTGAGATTTGCCACTTAGCTTGCACTTATCAGTGGATTACGTTAAATTACTTATCTATAGCTGAAATTGTATTTATTCTCCCTACAATATTAAAGTATTCATCGTTCCACAGAGGCATATACATAGTATCTATTTCTAAAAAATAAAATTATGCCTTCAGACAACATACATAAAAACTTACTTAAAATGAGAATTACTCAAATAAATGAACTATTTTCTTTTTAAATCCATACACATAAAAGGGCAAGAGTTTCTAGCATAATGAAATGAATATTTTGATTTTCTAGAATTCAAAAAAACCCATTTCTTTTTAGAATTTACACTGGCATCACAAAGTCTTTATCAATCACTAAATGCCGTAACCCCAAAATACAAACACTGATAATGTCTTAAGTAAGGACTGTATGCAGCATTCAACATCGATGTTTTACATTATTCCCCTAAATTTCCAATGTACCCTTTCATTTGTGCTACAACATTTAACAAACTACGTATTTGCTACATAGGATGAACAACTTTATTAAAGTTTTTTAAAAGTGGCAATAATAGCATATTTCAGAATGTTTTGGAGCAGTTTTAAAGAGTTTATCATTCAGGTGCAGGTGGACTGAGCATAAGGAATTAGTGGAATCTGTATAATCTGCAAATAAGACAATGACTCGCTGTTAAGATGACTCAGTATTATAGTGTACTTACTGAAGTAAGATCATTCTAGCTGAGGTCTGAAATTGCTTTTCTGGCCTGAAGACGCTAATAGAAATGAGTTTTATGGAGTTGTTATCCTATAATGAAATTGCAGACCATGACTCAGCACTATCTTGTTTTCTTGAGTTTTCTGTCACAAATTCTGGTATTCTAAAACTTTTTTTCCTGGTAAACTCATTTTCTTCTTCCCTTAGTTTTTAAATACACATGGTGCCAGAGCCATCTAACCTTGTTCTTCACTTCTCTTATACAGAACTTCATCCATTTACTTCAATATACCTTTTTTAGTATGACAAGGAGAAGCCTGCATGCCCAATGAAATGTGGGGACTCATACAATGAGCAGTGATGAGTTGTTAGTTAAGTTATATACAGCCAATTCTTAAAGATAACCAAAAGCAAAGCAAAACAAAAAAAACCCACACAACTTCCTTGAGATCCAGTGTGTCAACCAGGAATTTAACAGATTTAAACATTTTAAATTTAATAAGTGTTTCAAACACAATCTTTCTCATCTAGCAGCTCTGACATTTCCATGTTTAGAAATTTAATTTGTTCTAGTCCTTTTAGTTTTGTTGGTGTTTTTTGGTCGTGTTTTTTTTTTTTTTAATAAAATAGGCTTAGAGTGCATGGAATCAGAGGCTGGAAAGGACCTCTGTAAGCAATGGTCCAACACCTCACTAGAGAAGGGCTAATTTAGATAAGTATCTCTGATGATCTAATATGCTTAATTTAAGAAAAAAGTCCATTTCAAAATTCTGGTCAGCTTGAGGTATTGTTACAGATTCACACCTCTCTCTCCATCACACGTTATACCTCTTCAGATCAAAATTGTAATATGCAACAGTTGTATCAAAGTTTTCTAAATTTTTCAAGATTTTGCTTCAGTGAGCAAACAGGGGGAATAATTTCAGGTTGATCAAATACTTCTATGATTTACTGAGGACATGGAAAAATAATACATTTGCATACCACTAGGCCTCACACAAGAAGCTGCTTTTGCTATTGTTCCTCAAAAAGTACACACATTCTAAGTGTCAGTTACTAATAACTGGTTTCCACCAGTAGCATCATCAATAATTACATAAAGTTAACTGTGAGAGCCACTTTTTACTACCACAACTAACACCTATTCACAAATACAGTTGAATAGTAATTTTTAACTTTTTTTTCTGAATGAAGAGGAAGTTCTCCCCTTCTGTCCAGAAATCTCTTATCTGGTTAGGATTAATCCGCCAGTCCTGTAGCAAAAGGACACAGACCAGGTAACTCCAAACCCAATTCTAAGGATGTTTATATATAGAAACACATTGGTATTACTAAAATATATTTCAGGTGGTCTGAAATCCTGCAGAATCTAGCAAGTGTCATGTAGCTAATGTGTCATAATTCTGTCCAGTATTATTCATCTATTCACAAAAATGCATGACTTTTGCAAAAAGAAAAAAGACAGCTTTGGAGATTTGTTTTCTTATTTTTGAAAGTAAGTAACTGCATAACCGTGTGTACTGAAAACATAAGTTTCTATTTGATTTGGCCAGAGCTGAAGCTGCGATCTGAATTTGCACTATATAGTAATGTCTGTATAGGCTGAGAAACAAAGGTATTTCTAAACAAGAGTCACTCACTCAGTATCTTCTGCTTTTAAGATGGAAGAAGTCACCAATATAGAACTTGATTCTTTGCAAAAGTACGTCTAATATTAAAAAATTTCTTTAATTGAAAACCATGATTCCTAGCTTTCAGCAATATAGCATTAAACAGCATGCTATCTAATTTTAAAAAAGAGTTTTTAATGAACCACAGTCCAGTGGTTCATTACCAGACAGTATTTAGTCTTGGTCTTCAGGCAGTCTTCCTCCTCAGGTTTCATAATAAAGTGATGGTGAACTTAAACTGAAATTCCTGTGATGGGATAATAAGCGATAACATAAACAAAATTGATTTTAATTAATCAATGACTTGACTTGCTGCAACGTGAGTCAGTGATCAAGGTGAATCAATGTATTGTAGGCATGACCTTGCTTCTGCTCAGTTCACTAGTTTTTCAACTCAGAATTTGAGAATACAGAAATTCCAACAGCTAATGAAACTCCTTCTTCATTTATGTTGCATATATAGCCCAGAATTAAGAATTATAGTCATTTACACAATACATTTAAGTCTGCAAAGAGGTTGTATTCAACAATAGACACACTTCCACATGTTTCATATTAAGAAGCACAAAACCATCAATACACTAAATATATACATGCACATTTACATATACATATAAAATATGCAAATTTTGCTGGAAAATGACACCCTAGATTTTCTTTGTTACCTACCGATTCAACATCTACCAAATCTCTACATTCTCTATTCTATTCAGTACTGAAAATGAACTGATAAAATTGACACGACACTAAAGACTAATCAGTTTTAGAAAATTAATCAGCTTTGTTATTTAACCTGTAGATTGTAATAAGGAGAAGCTGTTTCCTCAAAAAAGCATACGTATTTTGCTTATATTTTACTCACAGTTGCACATAAACATGCAAGTGGGTGCTTGCACATGAATGACTAACTTTAATGTAAACTGATACAAAATTGTTTTGAAAGTATGTTCTTCTGTAACACCATGAAAAAGTTTTATTTCATAATATATCCTTTCCATGAAGAAATGTATATTACTTTCAGAAAAACCCCATATCTGTTAAACAAAGAAACTCAGAGCTCCTGTTTTCTATGGTAAAACAAGCAGACATATCAAGTTGATGCTCTTTACAGGCCTGATTACTGTGAGACTGTGACACTTGCTGATTATAGATCAGTGTTGCAAAGAAATGTACAGAGTAAAAATCCACAGCCGCCTTCACTCTTTGATAGACAACATCCTACGCACGTATCTTACTGTATCACAAAGCACAGGATATAAGCAAATATCTTGATTAGCATTTGAACACTAGCTACAAACTTATTCTTCCACAGGACTGCATTCCTTTCAGGTTTTCTGGAAAAATCTTGGAGAACAAATACAATTCACCAGAAATTATCATCTACAGTGGCTGCATTCTTCTTAACAAAATAAGGAATTATAGGCAAAGTTGACAATGCTCTAACCAAAGATGGATTTGGTAAATTTGTGGGTGCCCACAAGTTCCTTTCACAAGGGGAACAGTCTCACTGCAAAGCTGTCTCCATGAACTTGTATTTTTTGCAGAACTTCATCCAAAAATGCACAGCTTCAGTGCATGGCTAATGTAATGAAGTATTTTCAGTCATTTCTAAAAACAAGTACAGGAAACATACAGTCTTTGGCCCATTTTAAAAAAGATCTTACAGTCTTTTAATTGAGAATAGAAGAGTATTTCTGCTTTTAAGCTGGAGCTTGAACAGTGTTGCCCGAGGATATTTTCCTCTTCCTAAGGGAAAAAAATCTCTCCTAAATCTGACCTCATTAGAAGAATTTGAAGTGAGGGGGAGGAAGGTATGGAACACACAAATCCTTGCTAGGATTTTACATTTGCTAGAGTTCGGCCACTTAGTTTTGCAATGGTCTTGACTTCAGAGTACAGAAGAGAATTTCTTATGCTGCCTATGATTTCTTTTCAGTTATCCAGGATTCAAAGTGGATGAGCACCATTATTTTCAGGTCAGGAAATTTTCAGATCCAGACATAGTTTTTGAACATGAAGTGGATATGCCTTCCATGTAAAATTTTAACTCGCAAACTCCTTTGCTCTGCAGTGATACAGCTCAGCTACAGGAAAATCAAATTCTTGTGTTTGTTTTGAACCTGGTTCCTACAAGCTCCATTTAATATTACCAAGCTCCCACATCACAACAGTCAGTGAAGATTATTGTCCATCCTCATCATGTCACACCCAGCCTGTCTTTTCCAGGCTGAAAAGTCCTAGCCTCCTAATAAGTTGTTCCTCATCTGATCGTCATCCTGATCCTTATCTGACCTTTCCCTGAATATTTTCCAGTTCTAATGGTTTATTTTTAAAATGAGCTAACCAGAATTCCACATACTATTCAAAGTATGGAAAAATGTATATATTTATGCAGTAGCAAAAAGATGTTCTCTGTTGTGTTCTTTATTCTGTTCTTAGTAATTTTTAATATTTGATTGCCTTTTTTCGCCATTAATGAGTATTAAGCTGATGTTTTCATTGAACTATTATAACACCAGGATCTTACTTTTCAGTGCAGAGCCAATCATTTTAAACATGAAGCTGGATTGCTATTTTTTTTTCCTCATGTCTATAATTTCACATTTAGCCTGAATTTCATCTGTCATTTTACTGCACTTACTTAATTTCAGAAGGTCCTTCTAGAATGGTTCACAGCTTGCTTACATCCTTGCTGCCTGAAATAACTTCCTACCATGAGTGCTCTACCTACTTATCCCTTTTCCCAGGTCCTCTCTCTCCTCCCCCTTCCCCTCCTCTGCTCCCTCCCCCCCACCAGTGAGCATGGTTAAACACACTGATTGGTTGTGGAGTATCCATCTTTGGAGACCTCAAAACCCAACTGGACAATGTCATAAGCAATCTGCTCCAGAGATCCCTTCCAATCTCAGTGACTCTGTGGTTTAGTGAAATAAATTTAAAAAAACCCAAAACTAATTAGGGCCACGATAAACATCTTTTAAACATATGTAAGAGACTGCTTCAAAATGGAAGGGAATATTATGTCTCCCACGTGTAACAGACAGAACTAGTAATATAAATCTTAAACTGCAGCAAGATTCAGTCTGGGTATTAGAAAAAAGGTTTCCTTCTTCTTTCCTAATGATAAGGATAGCAAGGCACTAAAATTGGGTAGGTTATAGAGCCTGTATCACCACAGGTCTTTACAAACAGGTTATGTTAACATCTGTGGGTATGCTGTTGCATGGCTATAGTCAGTCTTTTCTTAGGTAAGGGAATATATGCGCCATGAGGTCTCTTAAAGCTCTGTTTTTTCAAGATCTCATAATTGATACATATTCCTTCATGGCTACTATATGCTAGAACATAATTTACAATATACATTAGAGTATTCACAACTTAATTCTGCAACAGACCTTCATGCTGGCTTGATCCTGACTCAGAAAGGTAATGTTGCCCTCTGTTTTATATATATGTATTTTTTCATCTTGTCTCATTAGAAGGGATGCACAAGCTTAAGGAAGACATTAGAATAGGAAATATTCTATTTCCCAAGGCACTCTAAATTTCTAACTGCTTTATTTCCTCATTGGTGCTCATGTTCTCTATCCACCAACATTTGACAATTGTATTATAAATCAAATTACAATAAATATTCTCGAAAAGATTACCACTACATCTCACAATTAGCTTCTCTACCAAATGTACCATCAGTCAGGATGCTAACAAACCAGAAATCACACTATTGAGTTCCAGAGAACAAGCATCCTGGCTTTATTTAATCTATTACACAATGCATATATAGAACACATGTAGAACTAAAGTTTTGACTTAAAAATTTTGTGCATGCTAATGTTTGAATATCTTGGTTACAGAAGTCCTTTTTTTTTTCTTTCTTTCTTTGTTACTCATAGGGTAGTTCTCCCAGCAAAACCTAGCCTTAATCTGACAGTGACTTTTCTTGGAAGAGAAAAAACAAGACAAAAAGAAGAAAACAAGACAATTGTTCATTTCAACAAGGAAATGAAATGCAACACCACAATTAAAATAAAGTAAAATCAATATATATTTAAAAACAATGTGTGTTCATAGAGATATTCCATGTCAAAACATTTGCTGAACTTAATTCTGATGCTCCCAGCTGCAAATATTTTGTACTTGCCCTTTTGCAATTCTGTTTCTGATTAATGATTTCAAGATCTATAGGGCAAAATATATACTTTTTGCCCAGAACCTTTCACCTATACTAACAGGCTATATAACAAGCTACAACTGTGATTAAAAAATATATTTGATTCCAAACAGGTTTAGTATGACCCTAAAAAGTTGGGAAAATAGAAATTGAGTGTAATTCTATTCTCATGTATAGTACTGTAAACTATGTAGAACTCTTAAATCAGTAGAATAACAAATGCTAAAATTCATGTGAGGAATCAGATTTTTTCTTTTAGAAAATGTATTGCAAATTCACTTAAATATAGGAAATAGTTGTTAAAAAATTGTATGAATGATGCCTATTAAAATTATATAAAGCATTTAAGTATTATTTTCAAAAAACCCCCAAAGTATCATAGCCAGTTTTTATGAAAAAGGAAGATCATATAGCTTACCAGATATAGTCATATATCCATCTTCATCATGGGTAATACACCAGCTTTAATAAAATCTGTAGGTTAGACCTTTGAACTTCTAAACATTGTGTTGCAGGGAGCAACTCTAAATCTCCAGACGATAGTGAAAAGCATAGAGTTAAGTGAGTAGTCAAAGTACTTTTTCACTTCATCTGACAGTATTTTTTTTTCTTAGAGTGATAAATCACTCTGCTGTAGTCGAATTTCACACCTTCTGGGCTAAGGCTAACGATGTATCTGAAACCCTGTGACACACATCCCTTGGTTTGCTACATTAAAGAAGAAAATTCAAGAAAGGTGACTCAAGTTAGCAAGTTGCTAAAGCATACCAAGGCTTCCTAAATACTAGTATAAAACCAAAATTAGTTACATATGTGTTTCTGTTGAATAAATGATGCATTTTTTAAATAAAAAAGTCCATAATTTACTTAGTTTCCATTTTCTTAATGGATATAGTCAATCAATCCACTCATTCTAAAACAGAAGCTTCATACAATGCTACTTTAAAGGGTTTCACTACTTCCACATTTGAAAAGAACAAAACTTTTCAAACCTATAATCTCATACATTACTATTAGGATTTCTTGCTTTAGTAATTATTATTGCAACACTTGGCAAGTCAAGATTTGTATACTTTCTCTCTTATACATTGTGAAAAATTAATGTGCATATAACTGATGCAGAAAACAGTTCTGGTATGGCTTTTTATTTCTGCTACTGCTTTTCTACTTCAGATGAAGGATGTGGAAAATTCTGGCTGTTGAATTTATTATTTACCAAGGCAACACAGTCCTAGCTATTTAGGCTTCCTAATTAATTAGTTCATAAAAATGAAAAGCTTCTTTGATTAAATTTTACTTGGATTGTTTTGGTTTTGAGGCTATGGTCCAGAAAAATAACTTAATATATTCACGTGCCACCTAGCTGAAACAATTCAAGTTTGTTTAGGTTCCAGTACTGAGAAAATGGTGTAATTTTCCTGTAATTAATAACAACAATTTGGTAATTATGTATCACATGTCCATGAAATAGATTCAGAGCAAAGTATATATCTGCATCAGAAGTCCTGCTGCGTGGTCATATCACTTTTCCTCTGCCAAATCCCCCTGAGGTATGACTCTCAACAAAAAATTCCTTGAGGGAAATTTCAAAAAGCTCTGCTGTGTTTATTTGTCTGTATATTTATTTATTGTGCAAAGGGCAATACCATTCTTAATAAACAAAAACATTGTTTATTCTAACATTTTGGCTGATACTGATGTATACTATGCGGTATACAATTGACTAATTGAAGTTTTGAATATTGTTTTTGTTGAAAAAGTAATTACTCACTTGAAAAAAAAATAATTCTAGATCCAAAACTAGTGTATGACATGGATTTTTTGCTTTGCCTACTCTTTGTCAAGTTAAAAAACTTTTTTTTTTTTTGACTAGTCATGGAAAAGAAGAAACAGGAAACGAAGTAAAAGTTAAAAAAAGGTTTTTAAGCCCCTCAAAAAAAACCAAACCCAAAACACACACACAAAAACAAAGAATCACACCCTACTAAGCTTACAGACTTAGCTGTAGTTACTAGAAATGCAACATATTGGTGACGTATAGTATGTCCTTACTGATGACTCCACATGGATCAGCAGTCTCCAAAAATGACTATAGATGTCCCTGGGATCCTGAGATTCACTGAATACTGATTAGTTATTAGAAGCTTTCCCTTACCAAGCACATGGGGAAAGGTACATTACTGAAACAGTTATGTTAAGGAGCAGGAACCATTACCCTTGGTCTGTCAACTTGGAAATGGAGGAAGTGATCTGAATCTCCTCTTTGGACATAACAAAAAAATATGTCTTCCAGGACAGATTCTTTTGTGTATTCTTCTGTTCTCTTTCCTTCTTCAGATCAAAACAATGACAATTCATCACTGACTTGTTCACTGACAAGTCAAGTCTCTGGTTTTTTCCTTTCTTTTTTCTCTCCCCTCTTTCTTCCTCAGAGGAGTACTAAACTTTCAAACCCCAGTTTCATTTACAGATACATTCTCAGGTAAAGGAAGAATGAGTTTATCTTCCTCTGTGTGTGTGTGCACGCGTGGGGGTAGGGGTTGGTTGGTTGTTTTTTAAACTGATAATATGACTTGACCTGACACCTTGCTTTAAAATCAGGGTTGTCACTTTGTTGCCCCTTTGGCCAATATAGCTTACAGAGGCTGAAGTCTAAACTGAACAGAATCATTTACAAGTTCAAGACAGTACTGAAAAACAGATGTGCAGAAAGAGATTTTTGTATAAACTCTGTTTCTTTTGGAAATTAAGAGACAAGCTATGTAAAGAAATCTCAGTTCAATTAATATTAAAACATTAAGTAAGTCCTCAGGAAAACAGAACATGAAATAGGATAAATAATGGTGAAGATGAATGTAAAGCGTCCTTCTTGTTTGTCTCAGGAACTAGTTGATGCTGACCCTTCCCTGCTTCATTTGTATTGCTAAAACAAAACACTACTTTAAGAAAGTAAGTTAATTCAAGTAATATGAACTTTAATCCCATACTTACTTATAAAAATAGAAACAAGCAGAACAAGGAAGTAATATGCAATACATATGATCCATATTGAAGCTGTGTGAACATTTTAAAAGTTCTGGAATTTGAATAATTATTTTTTAACCTTATCTTTGGACATACATAATTTTCCTAATTTAAATGTTCTTATAGGTAACTTTATATTTCTATTCAACTTCAAAGGCTGTATAACAGGTACTCATACTGCCATATTTTATTCAGTATTTCCATGTTTAAGAGTTGCAGTCATATTGCCAGGCAACAGGGGAAAAAAACCCAAACTGCTCGTCAAAATATACATAAATCGAAAATAATAATAATGGAAAAAATTAAAAACCAACTGTAAACTGATAAGAAAGTTAATCAAGTTATCAGGATAAATTAAATTACTACCAATTTTTAAAAAAAATTCTACATTGCCAGTCATGAAAACATTTTTATTGTTTTTTGTCTCACATACATGCCAGTAAAGCAGACGTTTCCTGTTTACAAAACTCCCAATTTTGTCTCACAGCAGTTACATTCTGCCATTCTGCCAAAAGAACATGACTCTTCTGTACATCTCTTGAGAGCACTTTTTTCCCCACACTATCCACTTACAATATTGAAGATCCAATTTTTCAATAAATTCTAATTCACTTACTACATAAATTAATATTAGAAATATTGTTTACTAAAGCATGTATCCAAGCACCAAAGCAAAGTTTAATATCAGAGTAAGCTTATGAACTAAAAACATGTCATAAAAGATTCAAGTTATATTCTTCATTCCTGTAATTTAAAATGTTTATACAGCTCTGCTGCAATACCATAAAGTTTATTTTAGGACCTCCACACAGAAGTGCATGCTACACAGATATTTTGGTCCCAAAATACAGACATCACAGTCATGCAATTGAATTAGGAAGAGGTCACATGAATACATCATCTTAGGCTTTCCTTTGCTTTAAATATCTATAAATAAATCTGCTGGCAAGCAGTGTGTGTTAATGTCTAAAACAAAAGTGTGCTTAGACACAACTGTCATGTTGTAAATCATCACAAAAACCACAAACATATGAAGGAAACCAATATCCAGAGCAGATCTTAAATTGGTGGTGGGGAGGTGGATTCTCAGCAAATTTAGCTTTACTTCCATTACTTGCTATCAGTTGGTTTTAACATCTTTTTATACATTAAAAGCCTTTATTTGTTTGGTAGTAACATACCAAGGCCTTTCTTCCCCCAGTAAGTATATGAATTTCTCCCGATAAACACAGCCAGTTCACTGCAAATGGATCCTTACGATGACAGCAGAGTTATTTGATGGAAATTCACGCACCACCATCTGACAGTTCTCAGAAGATTTTAAAAATAGAGTTGGGGTTTCCGTTGCCAGACTACTCCTTCAGCAGTGGTTGGATCAAAGCCTAATCTCAACTCTGGAACATACTTCCATATCTTATATCAGGTCATCAGCAAGGCAGAATAAGTAAATCAGTAGACAGCAATAAAATGTAGTCGGTCCTTTTCACAAAAATTAGTATTTCTAAGTGAAAAATTGCTTCAGAAAGTTAAGTATTTCAGTATTGACCATTTTGCTTCTTTTGCTTCAATACAACTTCCAGGTTGTAGACTTGCCATTGAAGCATTTACAGTTTGCTGTCTTCTTTCTATCACAGCTTTCCCCACCTCTCCCCTCACCTAGTTCTTCATGGAAATGATATAGCATGAGATAGTGACAACGAAGGAACAACCACACCAAATACCAAGACCAAAAGTAACATCCAAAATATTTATTCATTATCTGTCATAAAGGCTGAGTACTAAATATTCTTTAAAATCACTCCTTTGATTTCAAACTGTAAGGCAGGAGAAAAAGAAGCCTTATTAACAGAGCTGCAGTGAACTACCCATGCAGACCAGCTTGATGCAAATCAGTGGCAAAATAAATATGACCTCGCCTATCAGGCAGAGTCCTGTCTAGCTTTAAGAAATGAAATGACTTTAAGTACACACGTTAATTCACTTAATGAATTTAAGTACACACAGAATGGCAGATTGACTAAAAGCATCAAGATATATTCCATGTTGATCAAGGAAGTGGAATCAACCAAGGTTGCTGTATCCTGCGTAAGTACCTTATCTTTACCTACTGAATTGACCTGTTAGTGCAGGCCCCAAGAAAGGCCATGGAAATGGTCAGAGGGTTGGAACACCTGTCCTATCAGGAAAGGCTGAGAGAGTTGGGGTTGTTCAGCCTAGAGAAGAGAAGGCTTCGGGGAGACCTTCTTGCAGCCTATCAGTACTTAAAGGAGGCTTATAAAAAAGATGGAGACAAACATTTTAGCAGGGCCTGTTGTGACAGGACAAGGGGCAATGGTTTTAAACTGAAAGAGAGTAGATTTAGATTGGTCACAAGGAAGAATTTTTTTAGGATGAGGGTGGTAAGACACTGGAACACATTGTCCAGAGAAGTTGTGGATGACCCATCATTGGAAGTGTTCAACGTCAGGTTGGACGGGGCTTTAAGCAACCTGATCTAGTGAAAAATGTCCCTGCCTGTGGCAGGGGGTTGGACTGGATGATCTTTAAAGGTCCCTTCTGACCCAAACCATTCTATGATTTTATGAATTGTGGTGTCAGTATTGGCATGCTTTGCACCTCTGACATTTGTGACCTCTGGCATGATATTATATGAGCAAATGAAGAAACGACAAGATTTATTAGGAAAGGAGGGTATTATAGTTCATTTTAATGGAGCATCCTTCTAGAGAGAGAAATGAACGCAAGAAACATTATTGCGTATGTATGTACTTGCATATATTTTGTTTGTTTTATTTTACATCTGGTGCAAGTGATATAGAATCATAGAATCATAGAATCATTAAGGTTGGAAGAGACCTCCAAGATCATCGAGTCCAACTGTCAACCCAACACCACCATGCCCACTAAACCATGTCCCTAAGCGCCTCATCTACCCGTCTTTTAAATACTTCCAGGGATGGTGACTCAACCACTTCCCTGGGCAGCCTGTTCCAATGTTTAACCACTCTTTCAGTAAAGAAATTTTTCCTCACATCCAATCTAAACCTCCCCTGGCGCAACTTGAGGCCATTTCCTCTCATCCTTTCGCCAGTTACTTGGGAGAAGAGACCAACACCCACCTCGCTACAGCCTCCTTTCAGGTAGTTGTAGAGAGACTGTATACTGGCAGACCAAGCAGTTAGCAACAGAAAGATGTAACATAGGACATCCATAACAACAAATTTATTTTCATTTCCGCAATTAACTGGTAACTGGAGTTCACAAATATAGGAGAAAAAATTTGGCATAATAAACTCAACCTGCAGGGTTTAACTTACAAATTTTTACTGTTTAACAGATGATCAGAAATATTAATGGAATAGCAAGTGTCTTGTCTCAATTACAGATGAACCAGTTTAAAAACTTGGCACCTGACAGCAAGAAGGAATCCAAATAGAAGCTGTCAGCCTTTTGGAATCTTAGTGCATGACCACTACCAGATTAGTAAAGATACCAATAGCAACAGACATTTAGGTCATATCTATTTCAAATGAGAATGAGTGTGCACAGTATTTAGCATATTCTTTAAATCATGTATTCTGTATATAAGATCACTGTTATCGCTAAACTATAAATATCTCAGATGTTTATTTAACATCACAGTTTGTAAAAGAATGAAAGATTTGCTTTTTGGACTAACGATTTTTGCTAGGAAGCTTAAATGGTGACTTTGAGGCAAAAATCCTGTGGATCTTTTTAAAGAATCCAATACCATTCAAGGTTTTATGCATCGTCTATACCAACTGTTGGCAAGAAGGATACTTAGCGTACAGCTTTGAAAATTAAGGACCTACAATGGGACAAACTATTACCTAGCTTATATTTTAGGATCTCAAAACAAATTGGAAAAGGTTCTACAAAAAGATGAAACAAAGCAGACATTTGCTCAGTCAGTATATGAAGTTATAAGCTAGCTGCTTTCTACATGAAGATAGGGGAAAGCTTTTTAAATATTTTTTTCAAATAGTAGTCTGAGAGGAGATTTTACAGTGTCACAGTTAACTGAATTTAAGTCCTGTCCTTGTCAGGTGTAGGCAGCAGAACCACAGAAAAATGGGCAGTAGCATTTAAACACATACAGAGTGTTTGCAAGACCCAGGTCTTTGCACCAGGTCTCAGAACAAGAGCGAGCCTGTGAATAGCCAAGAAATAGTTAAATACTACTTATCCAGGTTTTGGGAGCAAGAAGAAAACCAAGACATGTGAGCTGGAATGTCACTCTATAAATACAAATTTTTTGCCAAGGACCCAAAGATGGAATGTCATCAATGATGAGGCAAGATAGGTCTGAAGCAGAAATGCAGGGGACCACAGGCTCTCGAATTATTTGATGCCTGTCTTTTTAACCGTAACTATTTTCTATCTAGGGGAAAACAATGACAAGTTTTAAAGGAGTTTTCAATCATGAAAGCAGAGATTTAGACTAAATCCCAGGCTTCTTCCCCAAACTTTCTATAGACAAGACTGAAATATGGCTGTGAATATATAGCGAATGAGTTGTCAGGCTTGCATGGGTTGGTAAGAATGGAATAGGTATGAATCAGGTTCAAATGTTTACATGTACACAGGGACCATTATAAATTATACAGAGGAACAATTCTAAAGGAACTACAATACCTATGGTTATTCTATACTAGTGAATATATGGCTATGTTAAGGTACAGGCATATATGGGTATGTTCAGTCAAGGTACAGATATATTAATGGATGTACAGAACATTAAAGAGCTTTTACACACAGTGCTCCTCTTCAAGCAATTAATTAAACTTCTCTGATAATATCCTTATTGAGTGAATGTCAGAATGGCACATAATGCCACCATATGTATGGCAGTATATGTTACCTAGCAAAAAAAAAAAAAATTATGGGCAAAGCTTTTAAAATTTACTAGAAAATTAATACATTTCAATGGCACACTCCATTCTGTGGACGTGGAGGCTATATGCACATGATTTATGATCAACCGTAATTACTTCCCTAGTGTTAAACTGCAGAATTAAAAGAATCTTTTTAAAGTGAACTATAGCACCTACAAATTATTTTAAAATATGCTTAATATGAGGATATAATGCCTTTGAAATCCAGTTACATCTTCCATTTCTTAGTCCATACTCCACTATGCTGATACTGCACTATGTATATGCACATACCTGTTAGTTTGCCATGTTTTCTATCAGAAAAAACTTTCAAACAAGAGTCTGCTAAGATGAATTACACTCCTATTTTGATAAAAAATTCTGAAAACCATAAATTACTGTCATGTATATTTAAGCTTAACTATCTGTTACAATCCTGAATTATCACTTGCTGGAAATTTATTTCAGAAGTGAGCTCTCTGATATTTTTGGCAATTCTTTAAAACAAAAACCTCACTATACTAAGTAATCATCCACATCTGTTACAGTTAAAAGAGAAAAGGCATCAGATGCAGGCAAAATTCCAACAGAAATCTTTCAAACAGGATTTGAAAAACAGCAGATATTTTAACAGCTTTTGTACAAAATATATGAAAAAGGACAGAATAAAGTCGAAAAGATGTCACAGAAATAAAATGTGAAAATTGAAGTACATTCAACTGCTGTCCATCCCATGTCAAGTATTTACACATATTACTGAAGCTGGACTATAGGAAGTGGAATACTCAAGGTTTAGACAAGAACTGGCAGGGACAGGATATTGAAAGAGCATAAACTAATTATATCCATCGTATATATCCTCAAAAATAAAAAATTCAAACCACCAACAAACAGCTGCATGGCAGTTTCCCCTGCATAGTGATTTTACAGATGTCTTACTGTTATTGCTACTCCAGGAGGAGACACCTACAAATCTGCAAGCAGTAGCAGTGTTTAAAAAAGTGACAAATCAATCAGTACCCTCTAGCAAACTGAGTGGAAATATGTGAGCTATCTACATGTTCAGCCACAGATGTTTTATGTCAACCATGTTCTCATTACATCGGATCTATAACTGAGAACAACTACAATTAATGGGAATAGAATGATTTCCCATAAAATTATGACAAATATTTCTCAGTGTCTCCCTAATTGATGTTACAAAGCATAATAAAGACATGTTCATGTGCTTTGGTTTTTTCATAAATTAGATGGTGGACCCGGCCAAAGGAAAGTGCACTTAATTTTGTAATTAAGTTGATTTCTATAGGAAAGTCAGTATCACTGTATTTCCCACTGCTTCTATCCCAGATAAGATGTTAGCAGTGTCTGCTTACTTGCAAATTGCTTCATAGGGTTTGCTTACAAACTCTGTAGTATCTGTTCTACCAAAAATCAGCCATCACATTCACTAGCAAATCAGAGAGCCAAACCTTGACAAGTTTTCAGCAGAGAAGTTCATAATATTTTACTACTATTTAATAATCACTTACATCCTTTGCACTTCACAAATTTTAACCACACAGAGTCACATCAAATGATGTTGAGTTGGAAGTGACCTTTAGAGACGGTCTAGTCCTACCCCTGTGCTCAAAGCAGAGTCAACAGCAGCGAGGTGCTCAGGACCATATCCACTCAGCTTTTGAACATCTCCTGAGACAGAGACTCCACAGGCTTTCTGGACAACCTGTTCCAATGTTTGACCATCCCCACCATAGAAAAAAATTATTTTATTTTCAGGACCAGGATTGAAGTTTGTTAGTGAAACTCTCTAGACTCACAAGCACACAAAAATTTGCAGTTCCCTCAACTACCAGCACAGGCCCTCTGCCTGTCTAATACCTGGGCTTCATACTTGCCAGCTAGTCCAGTTTGTAGTTTGCTAGGCAAATTACACACACGTGCCCACGCACCCCAGGTTAGGGGAAAATATAAACTCCAGTCCCCCGCAGCAGTTGGTGCTTAGGCACACGGGCCCTATGAACCATAGTTCCCACTCCAGCTGCTCACGCTAAGACCTCACTTCATTTCACTCACCCAGATCCCCACAGCTTGTACCTAGGAGACACAGGACCTATGACCCATGGTCCCACACCAGCAGCTGACACTGAAACCCTTTCTTGCTCCAGTTGCTGGTACAGACACAAGTGTCCCTTCACCTAAAGTCTGATTCCAGTTGCTGGCTCAAATTCACCCACCCCAGTCCATCCAGCAGCTGTCAATCCTTCTAAGATCCATGGCCCCTCCAGCTACTGATGGAGATACTCTTACTTGCTCTGGTTGCTGGCACCACAGACGCAGGAGCCACTTCACCTGAGGTCTGATTCCAGTTGCTGGCTCCAAATTCACTCCCTCTAGTTTCCCCAGTTGCTAGCACTCATTCCTTACAGCACTCATGCACAGGGCAGAGAGCAAGATTACATGAAAGATAGTTAAGAAAGTACTTAATAGGAAGATAAACTGCAGTGCTCAGGCACAGGGCTGTCAGGCAAGCATACTGACTGGACACGGTTTACACATAACCAGCACTTTTTAGATCCCCTCCTCTCTATGCACTAGCACAACCTTGCTCTTCCCCAATTCCTTTCCCCTAAACATCTCTTCCTAAGTTTTGCAGAGTCCTACAGACCCCCCTCAAATATTCAAAATCTTCATGTTTGCCTTCTTATCAGTTACAAGGTCCAGACTGGCCCTCTCCAAAGTGCTGGCTGTAGTTTCTTAATGGACCATCAATTAATAGCTGAAGAGCTTTGATCTTTGTCATTGTCTCCATTTTCCCATGTCTACTAGGTTTGTATCTCTGTGTGTTTTCATTTATCTACCAATCCCCCACACACCCGTTCTCTGCTTAGTCCTTGTTTTAAGAATGAAAGGAAAAAGATTTAGCAAAGATTTTAATGCTACTTGGGGAAGGGAAGGAAAGGAGTTGGGAAAGACCCCATAGAATGCTCGAAGTTTGTCATTTCAAAATCAGCTACAACATTTGCACTCCTTGATGAGCACTTTATACTGCAAAAAATGCTGCAGGCTTCACAGCATGTTAGGTTTCCATATGATCAAAATACATGACCCAAGATGTACAGAACACTAGTGTTTTTTTAATGCTACACCATCATAAACACCATTGGTTCAACTGATTGCTGATGCAGATATAACGTAGCACACAGTTGTAAGCGATAAACCAGAATAAAGGTTTACTTTTGATATTCTATTTCAAATGGAGTCACTCTTCTGTTTCAGAGAGTTACAAATTTTCTTCCTCAAGTTTACAAGTTACTGTGTGCCTGAACTTTCAAAATTCACGATCATACTGCCTGCTTCTATGAAAGCTTAGTTATCACTGGAGAGCTAAATTAGATTTTCTAATCAGGAATACTGAGGCTGATTCTATGCTTGCATGTGCTAAGTTGGATTCATATCTTTCTTGACATATGAAGAAAAAGGAAATTACAAAATCTATCACCAATTCAAGCTGTCTTGCAGGGAAACGGTTGTATTCCCACTGTGGATTTCTGCCACAGAAATTACTGCATGACATCCATGATTTCAAGATGCTAATGTATATGAAACTCATCCGTGGTAAGAAAATTACTTTGATTTATGAATCTTCAAGTATTCCATGACTCACTCTACTTTTTTTTTTTTTTCAAATCTAGATCCACATTTTGCTTCATATAGAATCTATAACTTTTTGTTCCCCTAAACCTGCAATGGATAAGCAAAACCTCTCATACTAATTTTATTACCACTGGGTAGATCAGTGAGTGAAGTTACTTTAACTGTTCCACTCATACTTCAAAACAAACAGAAGCAGTGGTGAGATACCCAGAGATTTGGAGTGTACCTGCTAGACCTTCTCTTCATAGTGACTTTCACAGTAAAAACAGAGGCTTTAAACCAAAATGTAGACAGATAAATAAAATCCCATATTTTAATAGAATCATTTTAAATAGCAAAATTTAAATAGTGAAAAAAGTGTGGGCCCCACAAAATAAAAAGTATGTTAAGGAACTTGAATGCATCCAGGGGAGAGCAACAAAGCTGGTGAAAGGGCTGGAAGGCATGTCCCATGAGGAGCAGCTAAAGACTCTGAGTTTGTCTAGTTTGGAGAGGAGGAGACCAAGGGGCAACCTCACTGCTCTCTACAGCTTCCTGAGAAGGGGAAGTGGAGAGGGAGGTGCTGATCTCTTCTCCCTGGGATCCAGTGATAGGACACTGGATCATGGGAATGGTTCAAAGCTGCACCAGGGGAGGTTTAGACTGGACATTAGGAAGCATTTCTTTACTGAAAGGGTGGTCAAAGACTGGAACAGGCTTCCTAGAGAGGTAGTCGCCCCATGCCTGTCAGGTGTTTAAGAGGCATTTGGACATGCTTTAACTTTTGGTCAGCCCTGAAGTGGTCAGGCAGTTGGACTAGATGATCATTGTAGGTCCCTTCCAACTGAACTATTCTATTTCATTCCATTCTAAATAGAAAAAAATAAAGTTAGTAGGGAAGACCCAACAGTATAAACAGAGGAGCATAAACAACTTTTGCCTGCCCATTTTGCCCCTGCATACAGGTCCCTGCTTCAAAGTCTGGTTTTAAAAAGATCAATAACTTTTTGACTGATTGCACATCTAAGGGCTTAGAAAGTTCTTTCTGTCTTCACTGAGGCCTCAATGGTTGTACCAGGTTCCTTTCAGAAGCTGTTACCTGAGCTGTAGCCTCCCACTTGCATGTTTTTTCCAAGTTACAGCTGCACCACAGTAGAATTTTCCCACCCCTCACTGCTTCTAAGCTCAGCAGCAGGAAAGGAACCATCCCTCCCTTCCCAGTATGTCCAGTCCAGTCACAACTCAGCCATCCCTAAGAGAAAATAACTGTGAACAAATATTGCCTATCAAAGATGGTTTTCAGGAACTATATGTTCTAAAAAAGCTAGGCTAGCACAGTCAGTTTTGTTACTAGTCTTGTTTAAGATTCACACCAGGGAAGCTAGCGAAGAAACATGCAGCAGAACATTTATTACAATGATTTTACTCAGATCAGATTGAAAATTAATTCAGTTACAAATCAGGTGTCTGAAGTTAGAGAATGGATGAGAACCAACCTTTGTATAGTTGAGACCAGACAAGACCAAAAGCTTGGAAATAAACAACTACTAGAGCAACTAGTGTGACTCTTGTGAGCACTCTATCATTTGTGACTCACATTTGCAAGAGTGAGATGTTACTAAATCTAGGATCGGAAATCTGCAAAAATCACAGCCACTATAGCCTCAGTGTTTCTATACGTACTCAGATACTATATTTTTCTATTTCTATGCCTTCTATTTCATGTAGAGACTAGTGTGCTTTAAAATATCAGTCACAGAGCTTATTCAATGGGAGTGAACTGAGGGCAAAAACTTGACTACAAACAAATTATCCATCTGTGAGAAGTTATATGGAAAGAACACAACAGCAATGTTCTGAACACAAACAAGCTAGTAGGAATTCAAGCCACTGACTTAAACAATGAAGATACATTATACAACAGTAGTACAGAGAAAAAATCTTTTTAAACTAACACACCTGGCACCATCTCCTCCCTCCTGTAAAATCTGGTACTCGCTTCTTTTCATACCTTACCCTGGATTAACAAATATTCTGCCTCTGCTACAAACTTCATCTTATCTCCGTATAAACATCATCTCAAATTATCTCCTTAGAGCCATAAACAGTCCAGGAGGTTGAAGATTACTAAAAATTTTATCACAGAATATAGCTGAAAAGAATAACTGTAATTCTTATAAAAGTCCAGTAATCATTAGAATGAAGTACAAAGCATAGATCTTTAAAATTGGGTTATCAGATTTAAATAGGATCTGCACACCTACATTCTGTTATCAGTTCTACCGATTCAATGCCAACCTACACTTTACCACCACCAAATTTTTGCAGCCATGGAATTTTCTGAGGTTTTTTAGATGTTCATTCATGATTAAATAAAAAAAATATGCCAATTTATTTAAAAGCCCACACTGTCTCAAAACCAAATTAGTATATAACTTTTTCTTTGGTGCTAAGGCACAAAAATTCAATTTCTTAAATAAAATAAAATAATACAGACATGTTTCAGCAGTTATGTTGTGGTTTAACCAGACAGGCAGCTAAACACCACACAGACATTCGCTCACTCGCCCTCAACCAGTGGGATGGGGCAGAGAAAAAAAATAAAATTCGTGGCTTGAGATAAAGATAGTTTAATAGGACAGAGAATGAAGGGAAAATAATAATAATAATAATAATAATAATAATAATAATAAAAAAAGAATATACA
>NW_008824446.1:1991002-1994339 GCF_000699105.1 Pygoscelis adeliae
CAGAGAAGGAAGGGAAAATAATAGTAATAATAATGATAAAAGAATATACAAAATAAGAGATGCACAATGCAATTGCTCACCACCCACCGACTGATGCCCAGCCACTTCCCGAGCAGCGGTCACCCCTCCCCCAGCCAACTCACCCCAGTTTATATACTGAGCATGACGTCACATGGTATGGAATGTCCCTTTGGCCAGTTTGGGTCAGCTGTCCTGGATGTGCCCCCTCCCAGCTTCTTGTGCACCTCCAGCCTTCTCAGTCAGTAGAGCATGGGAAGCTGAAAAGTCCTTGACTAGTGTAAGCACTACCTAGCAACAACTAAAACATCAGTGTGTTATCAACATTATTCTCATGCTAAATCCAAAACACAACACTGTACCAGCTACCAGCAAGAAAATTAACTCTATCCCAGCCAAAACCAGTACAGTATTTAGGACAAAAATATTGTAGTTAATATAACATGGCCTGGCTTTGAAATGTAAGAAAGATCCTAAAAGATTTTAAAAAATAATAGTAAAATAAAAAGGTATGGCTTGATTCTGTGAATTTAATCTGCACATTTTTGGTCAGTGATGGCCACAGAGAGTATAAAATTAATTGAATTTACATGTTAAATGTTTTTATATATATATATATATATACACACACACACACACACGGTCCTGGGGCTGTAACCACAGCTTCGCTCAAATGTGTTATTCCTGACAAACAGAAGTGAGAGGAGATTCCTATTCTGCTCATCAGTTAATGCTGCTTGTCTGGTAGGACTTCAGATAGATTTGACTTTACGAACAAAATGGTTGGTGCTGTCATTCTAGAGGGCATTTAACCTTATGTTTTCCTAGGTTAGAGTTTCACCTAGGAGGGGGATCCATGCTCTCTGACAGTATTTTGTAAGCAACACGGGACAAAGACAACCAATAATTCAAAGAAATAATTTTTCGTTTTAGTAAGATTCAGGTCCACAGAAGTAGGACATTCTTTAAAAGTGCTGTACTACTACATGTAGTACCATTAAAGCCTCTGGTGATACAAGCAAATAACAAAACAATTTCAGCTATAACAAAATGTGTATAGTTTTCAAGCTGCTCTAAATTTTTATAGGTATCTTCTACTAAGTAGAAAAAACAGTAATTCTGCATAACAACTAAAAAAAAGACTAAAAAAAATCCATCTATTGTGACTCCTATCAGAATAATAGCATACAGATTCATTTCATCACAGAATGATGTGAAGGTCTCAGGCAAGTTGTCAGTATTTCAGTATGGCTTCATTATAATGACTAAGCAATAGTACAATGATAGTAAAATGGAAGTGTAGGCAGAAGGACTAATATCAGTTGAATTTAATGCCCTTGTAGATTGCCGACATGGTATCTACTTAAGAGAGAACAGGTATACATTTAAAAAAAAAAAAAAATCTATATTCAGTATGCACCAGGCATCAGACTTCAAGGTGAGATAGAACTTTCTCTCCTTGGTTATACACAGACAGCTGACTGAAAATAACTGAAATCCACAAAAATCTATATAATTAGGTTTTGAATCAAATAATTTCAGAAGCAGTCAGATCTACTACTAGCTACTGACATGTCACTGTGATTTATAGTGAACTCTGTTGTTTTGAGGAAAATAGAAAATATTCACAAACAACCTTCCCCTTCCTTGTACACCCACAAATTACCATGCAAATCTGAAAAAGTCAGTTATCTTAAAATATTCTTCCGAAAACTTCCTCCTAAAGCTTCGAATGTACAGAGGTTACTTTATTTCTCATACACTAGGGTGCAGAACTCCTTGCAAACCCCTTGTATTTCTTATTATAAAACCTATATCCTCTAGTGTGCTTAATTCTTTCTGAACATGAGACTTTTACTTCGATACGATTCTTTAGAAAGGAATTTGTCACCTTTCACCTTCAAAATTTATCTTATGCTATGAAACAGTGTGAAAGGCACTCCTGTGTAACTTACAGATTATCTCTGTCACAGCACTGTTTCTTTCTTAAAGGTCACAATTATTTCAGCATCATTTCATGCAAGAATATTTCCATACTCATCATACTTTGTTTCCCATGTCCTGAACTTCGAAGGTGGCAATGGCACTGTTCCTGCAAATTGTGAAGACTACAGTCTGACTCATCATCTTAGCATTCCTTTGTCTTTACCCTGGTTTTCTCTGCTTGTTCAGGAGGAAAACATGAAGAATTATTCTGAAGTGATGACCTCCTAAACCAGAGGATCAATTGCATTCACACTTGACACAAACTTGCTTAGGGGAAGAGGTAGGAAGGAAAGGCAGACTGTTAAAAGGAGACTGGAGTAGATTTAATCATTAGATAAGAGGGTTTCTCTGCAGTGACAAGATTCCTTAAGAGTTAAACAGGATATGGTTACCATGGAGCTAAGACTCCCACAGAAAAAAAAATTACAGCATTTTGAAACATTTGTTGGAAGCACACAGGCAGCCAAATAAATGACACTGCACCACTTTCAGGCTTTATTAGGTCACAAATTCTACCTGCAAGGGGAAGCTCAGGGGAGGGATTTTTACAGGCTTTTACAGAATATTTCAGCCATAGCCTTTCTAATTTTGCCTGAGAACTGCAGATAAGTTTCTTGTGCAATGCAAGACTTCACCATATTAATATAATTACTTATTATCAACAATGGTTCCAAGTAAACTGAGGGGCCTGGTTTAACTGTGAATGTAAAAAAAAAAAAACCCAAACCACACCAAAAAAAACCCCACCCCAAAAAAGGCAAAAGAATGCTGACTTCAATCTTTCCCTTTCTTTGTTAGGAACTGCATTTCTACTGTTGAATTTGATAACATAAATGGTGTCCCATGTTTGAACAAATTACAGCTATAAAAGTTACTTCTCAGTAGCTGGGCAAGACTGTATTTCATGAAATGTGTTTGTCTTTTGCCTCAGACCTAATTAATGCATACTCCAAGAAAAGAGGATTTGCCAGCTCTAAAGCTATGTTGATAAGGGCATAGTCAAGTTTTCTGGGAAATTTTTAGCATAAACTATTCTATAATCTACAGCAGTAAACTATCATGCGCTCACGGAGAAGGATAGTATAACAGTTAGCTCTAGTTCTGCCCTAATGGCCCCTGATTGCCTGTTCTAGTTTGGGTACAAGTTTTCACCATGTGCATCATCAGCACAAATCATTTAACCTTAGGGTTACCCTTGATCTCCACTGTATGTGAGCAAAAATATTTCACTATCTCACATGGCAAGGGTAAGCATACTAAGAAGACTGACATCCCTGTAAGTCAGAGACTTGCTTACATTTTCTTCTAGCATCATATTCTTCATAAACACTCA
>NW_008824446.1:1994365-1995905 GCF_000699105.1 Pygoscelis adeliae
GTTCTCTCAGTGACAGAAATTCAGCTAAGACTGTAAACCTGGAGAGTTTTGGCCTATAGACAAGCTACAGTGCTATTCCTAAATTCTTCCTTCTGACTTGGCACTGAAGACTTTTTGGCAGCTGATTTTGTCTCAGAGGGTACACTTCCGGAAAAGTCCTGTGCCTTGTACAATATAGAGCTGGGTGAGTAAACACTGTTAGAAGAAATAGGTCGGTCAGTCAGTGGTAACACGTAATCTGTTAACAGACTGCTCCATCCAAGTTAATTCACCTTTGCCTCTCATGTTATTCATGTCTTATCTATTATCATCACAATGAAAAGGCAAACAGTAAGACGTTATACTGAAAATGTGAGATTTTATAATTATTTTTATTTCCTACTGAAATATGTATGAGGCATATGAAGCAGCTCAGCAGTTCCAGAGAATAATTTGCCAAAGCCAGAGCTGTAATTTTTCTCTTCAGTAAAAACCCTTACACCTCCAGAGTCAGGAACCAGGATTGTTTCTATAAAGAATTAGAAAAATAACAAAGATGAAATATACACTTTCTCAAACCAAGAAGAAATTTCAACCATTTTAATCTTTCTACCTGTTGCAACAGGTTCTCATGAGAAAAGTCTCTGAAAAGGGTGCACTGAAGACAGGAAGAGACAGCAAAGCATACCTCACCTCAAAGTATTTCAGAATCTGAAGGTCTGCAGAAGTTCTATCCATATCTTTAAAAAAAAAAAATAGTTCATAACTCCTGGTGAAAAATGGCTATACATCTCAAGAATGTGATTTCAGGCATTTCTCAACAGAATTATGAAAGTGATTGTCCTAAAATGGATTCCTACCAAAAGCCAGAAAATCAGAGATTTTCATCCATGGAATTCTTCACCTTCTGACAAGGTGACCTGTTTAGTGGATGAGGGAAAGGCTGTGGATGTTGTTTACCTGGACTTTAGTAAAGCCTTTGACACCATTTCCCACAGCATTCTCCTGGAGAAACTGGTTGCTCATGGCTTGGACGAGTGTACTCTTCACTGGGTAAAAAACTGGCTGGATGTCTGAGGCCCAAAGAGTTGTGGTGAATGGGGTTAAATCCAGCTGGCAGACGGTCGACAAGCGGTGTCCCCCAGGGCTCAGTATTGGGGCCAGTTCTGTTTAATATCTTTATCAATGATCTGGACGAGGGGATCAAGTGCACCCTCAGTAAGTTTGCGGATGACACCAAGTTGGGCGGGAGTGTTGATCTGCTTGAGGGTAGGAAGGCTCTACAGCAGGATCTGGACAGGCTGGATTGATGGGCCGAGGCCAATTGTATGAGGTTCAACAAGGCTAAGTGTCGGATCCTGTACTTGGATCCAAACAACCCCATGCAATGCTACAGGCTTGGGGAAGAGTGGCTGGAAAGCTGCCTGGCTGAAAAGGACCTGGGGCTGTCGGTTGACAGCCGGCTGAATATGAGCTGGTAGTGTGCCCAGGTGGCCAAGAAGGCCAATGGCATCCTGGCTTGTATCAGAAATGGTGTGGCCAGCAGGAGTAGGGAAGTGAT
>NW_008824446.1:1996253-2000061 GCF_000699105.1 Pygoscelis adeliae
TGCGCCAGGGAAGGTTTAGATTGGATGTAAGGAAAAATTTCTTTACTGAAAGAGTAGTTAAACGTTGGAAGAGGCTGCCCAGGGAAGGGGTTGAGGCACCATCCCTGGAGCCATTTAAAAGACGTGTGGATGTAGCACTTAAGGATATGGTTTAGTGGTGGACTTGGCAGTGTTAGGTTTACGGTTGGACTCAATGATCTTAGAGGTCTTTTCCAATCTAAATGATTCCATGATTCTTCCCTATGATGCTGTAAGGAGAAAGGATATTCCTGGAATTACTTCTTTCTGAATTAAAATTAAATTTCCTTCAAAACTAAAATGTGATACTGAACAGAAATATAACCATCAATAAAGAATACCCTTAAGAGCATCAAAAGCAGTATGAACCTCCTCTTTAATGGATTCCAATATATAGACTAGTGACTACTTGAGTACCTGACATTTCACTACTTTCTCTAAAACATTACAGAGAGTGACTGCACTGACACAATACCGCATGTTTAACTCAGCATGAACCTGGGTACCTACCAGAACCTTGCCAGAAAATACCTTAGCATGACTTGGGGTACCAAACAGGCCAGGAACTGTTCACAATAGGCAGTACAGATAAGGTCATCCTGGGGAATTAGTTTAGCTGTATGCATGTAAGCTGTGTGCTTCCACTTGGTCTCAAGGCTAGAGAATTGACTGTGGCTATTTCATTTATTAGCGTAGTCAGAGACTTTGCAGCCTTCAGAAAAAGGTTAGAAGTGTAGCTTGCCTCTTTTTAGGTTGGTCTCTAGGTTGAATTTATATTCTTTAAAATATATCAATATGGCCTTGCTATGAAAGGTGAGCAAGTCCTGGCCAAGGAAATAGGGAAAGTATTATGTCACTGTCCAAGAAGTGGTTGTCACCTATGTTTAAGGGAGATTCAGCCAGCAGGAGTATAAACAAGAGATAACAAAATTATAAGGAAACCAAAGATCCAGTCATATGAAAGTAAGCTAAAAAAACTCAGGTTACTTATTCCAGAAAAGTCAAACTAGAGACTGTCTTTATCTTGATAGGTGACACTGTTGGCACACATGAAAAAAATCTAGACATATATAAATACATTTAAGCTGAAAAACTGAAGGAAAATTACTAGATCAATGGATTGGTACCTTGATAAAAGCAGCAGGGGAAAAGATATAATTAGCTTTAAAATTGAACTTCAGTTCAAAATAGATTCAATGACTCAAAAAGTTCTTTCCAGTTCTATGTTCCTGTGATACATAAATAAATGTTTCCACATGAAATGAAAGCAAATGCAAGACTAATCTAAGTAAAGATACTTTAGATCTGTGTGGTAAAAATAAGGCAGAGACAGCAAACAGACAGCAAGACTGGAAAGTCTCAGTGACTTTACAAGTCTGAAAATGAACCTATGAAGATGAACTTTGAGGAGTAATGACAGAAGAATTTCAGTGTTCTCAGCAAAGAATCTTAATCTGTTTGTTGCATTCCTTCTGTATTCAAGAAGATGGGGCCTTGCTCATTTTTGAACGTAGATTCCACTTTGAAGTTTTTCTTTTCCACAAAAAATATCTACTTATTTGTAATTTTCCATCAAGAGCAAGCAAACTCCTTTTAAGACTCCGAATTTTGGCAAGCTTTGCATGTTAAAATGAATAAAAAGCCTACCATTTCTTATAATTTCTTGAATTTTTTATGACCTCAAGCAACAGTTGTTCTCACTCTGGTTTTTACAGCCTCAGGTAGACCTAAAGGGGGAAATGTGTACGAACTGGTGTCTCAGCCTCTCTCTCTTTCCAGTCTCTCCTTGTGAATATTCGCTATTAATGCATACTCACAGTGACTGAATATAAAGATTCTTTGTCTTCCTTTTTTTTTTTTTTTTTTGATCACTATGATATTACTATCCTTCTTGTCACACCAAAATAATCCATCTCTGTGGGACAATTGCACCTTAGCTTTTTCCCTTTTCCTTCTTATCACATTAAATAATTAGGTCCTTTACAACTCATCCCTCCTTTAGCTTCCATCCCTTCAATCAAGCAAATTCTGATTTCTGATAAATTTGTGGTACTAATCACAAATGCCCATCTACAAAATAGTCAAATTTGGGGTTATTTTTTTGCTTTGCTTGGGGGGGTCATCTACCATCTTCCACAGATGGAACTTCCCTGCAGACGTAACCCACTACCTCTTTCAAAATCCCTCCCCCCCTTTTTTTTTTAATTTTTTTTAACACCTTCGTATTGCAGTGTAACAACATTTCAATTGTGTTATGATTTACTCCTTTTCATAGTGATCAAAGTCTCATTTTCCTTGTGCACTCTGCAGCCTGTCCATCCACAGATCAAGGTAAGCTCTTTGTATCAGAGAATGTACTGTTTTCTTGTGTTTGTACAGCACCTAGTAGACCCTAGCCCTTGTCTGGATGCAACAGTATTATCAATTTTTAAATCAAAACCACTCAAATATTGAAAAAATGTTGCTTGCCAAGATAGTCTATGTATTTGTATTCAATCACAGGTACTAGACATTATTTTGCTTACTTACATTAACACCACAGCTTGAAGAAGAACAGCTGCAAACATTAACAGAGTCTTTCAGAGCATATTAATTAGGCTAAAACCCAGGTTTTAATCATGGTTCACTTGAGATGGTTTAAGATAATTCTCTCAAGTTTGGCCATCATTAGGTCACTGGACTGAAATTACTACTGCTCTGTGCATGGTAAGGAGTGGTTGTTCTACTTGTTTAATGTTGAATCATTGTTTCACAAGCAAATCTTTATATAAACATAGGAATTAAATTTCTGATCACTTTTCATTGTTCAACATATTCATTAGATCTCCCCTTTTGAATCTGCAAGCTTTCACGTTTAGCACATTTGCCTTCCAACTAATTACTATGTAGCAACAGTAGATTTTCATCACGTGTAACTACCAAGGACTGACCCTTACACATAGCTGCAACATTTTATCAAGTTCTACATATGAACATTACACTAACTTGCAAATAACTGAAGCCAAGGCCTGCAGCCAGTGATCCAAGCACAGCTAGTAGTCACAAGAGCCGTAAGAACTAGGCATGTACTAGACAGAAAGTAACCAGACTGAACAGCAATTGCTATACATATATAATATTGTAACAGGAGAAGAAATACTTGCGAAGAAGCAGGTGTTGCCATTGCTTCAGACCACTATTTTAGGACTGCAGCACATTGCCCAACATTGTCTAAGGCAACATTTCTGCAAACATTGTAACTCTTCACCTTGTGTATACCCCCCCCCCAAAAAAAAAATGCTTACATGATCAATGCGCAGTTATCCTCCAATCAAACCACTAACCTGGCATCTGTTCAGTATGAAAAAGTACAGAACCCACAACCATTTAAAGAAACCAAACAATGGTCATGTGTGCCAAGAACCCTGACTACATAAATCTCTACTTGAACAAAAGGCGATAGAAGTTCCCCTTGAGATGCCACCTCAACCACCAAAGAAAACAGCACCTGGACAGTGACATGATCTGATGGGGGACATGATCAGCACTGCTAAAAGCTCACTACTTTTGCCACGTTTATACAGTATACCTACTTTTCAGTAAATAATAACTGTGTCTTTGCCTCTGTCTTCTGCAGCTGCACTTGAGAGGAATAGCTCAGTGACTTCTATTGTAACAACTGTGAGCTCCAGCTTACTGTGAAAACACCTGCCTCAAGAAATGATAGGAAGAGAAAACAGAGTACATAGAAGTTGGTGTCTGAACCTGGTGTTCTGAGATAGCTAAATTACACAGCTAGCTGATAGGGTGT
>NW_008824446.1:2000128-2012063 GCF_000699105.1 Pygoscelis adeliae
GGATGCACAAAAATAAAGAGGTTGGATATTGTTAACTGATGTTGCTTGGAAGTAGCCTGAGGTCAGGATAATCTTCCATCAGCTCTCATGTTATTATTGACTTCTGTTATTACTGCCACTGTCTGGTTTTTTTTTTAGATAAACAAAGAAAAGAAACACAGATGTGAAAGGTAAAAGTAGTAAATGGATTAGGATAAAATTAGGTTGCATGAACACATGATAGAGTTATGCAATTACGTGTTTAATTTTCTAAACAGCACTAGAAACATTCTACTGACATCACAGGTTACCTATAACAGAATATCACTACTATCATGTTTTGGCCATCTTTTTTTTTTCCTTGAAGATTTTGCCCCCTATTTTCTATGTTGTGGTGAACGCATTTCACCCTTTAGAATGTTGTGATTTATGATTCTAAATGGTCTTCATATTGGCAAGGATAGGAAAGGTCATATTACCACTCTAATTGGCAAGTTAAGCCTTATATACAGGCCCTTATTTAGTCAATGATGTTATTTAAGCCTAAGGTCAACTTTGAGAGAAGCTGACTTAGGAAGATCCCTGGCAAATAAAAATGGATAAGCCTTTCTAACAAAAACAAACTTCTGTCGTGAAATCAAAGTTGCATGCTCAGAATGACTCTAGAAACTTCCATATCATCAAGCTTCCTGAATTTCAAATTAATCACCTAGAGACTGTACTTCCTGATTCAGCTTCTCTCAAAGTTGATGTTTTTTCAATAACAGGGCACCAGTGGATAAAACTTTACAGCTTATTGCTTGTGCAGTGGTATGGCAAGAAATAGGAACTATACTCTGATTAACAGTAAAAGGTCATTAACGACAGCTTCTGTAACTTGTCTGCAGTTAGGCTAGCTAGGGCATTCACAATGAGTCATCAAATTGTGGCATTTCAAAGCAAAAATGAGCAAAAGTCTGAGTAAGAAAAAAATTTCTCTTCTGATAAAATTGTCTTCCTTAATAAAGTAAATTATTTAACATTATCAATATATTTTCATAAGTGGAAAGTTTAAATGCAGGTGATAACCTACTTTTTTCCTCCTTGAGGAAACTCATTATTGTGTAACAACTTAGTGATTAGAATATATTCTATACTGGAAGAACAATCTGACTGTTTAAACAATGTTTACAACGAATGGCATATCATACCAAGTTCTTCTTTTAGACCTCACCATTTGTTTATGTCTAGCTGGTTTAGTAGATGTTATATGCTGCTTTTAACTTTCACAGTCATACGAGCATACAGCGTAGTTATTTTTGTGCATAAAGGAGATCGGGTGCAAAATGTGTAACTGAAACAATTCCAAAACTCAGGTTGATTTGTGTGAGTAAAGCAAAGCAGTTCTTCGTCAAGCCAAGTTTGATATACTAAGCTCTTACAATTTCACATATTAAACTGAAGTAACAATGGGAGAATGTTCACATCACTGGTGAAGAATATAATCCCACATCCTATACCCTTCTCCAGTAACACCATTATATTCACTTCTATGAAACAAACTTTGGCCAGTAAGTTTGTCTTTTCAGTGCTGCAAAAAATTGTTGCTTCAAAACCGTAAGGGTGGAAAAAAAGTCCTATAGTAGCTGCTGAATTTTCCTTCTCTTGTAAAACACAAATTTATACTGACACACTTCTATTATTGAAGCTTTTTTTTGTAAGTGCTATTATAGTCGATTTCATTATGTACAAAGCAACCATTTTTTTCATCTTTATAAAAATCAAAATATTACAAAGAAAGTTTTAAACACTACAAGAAATACATTAACATCATTATTATACAAAAAAGGTATATCAACATCTTCATCGAAATGAAGAAAAACATGAGAAACGAATGTTATGGGTTTGATTAGACGCAAATTCAAAGATAATCTTATAATCCAAATATTGTACATTCATATTATCCGGTACAATATGAGATGCATTGTCACCTAGTTGTACAGGTGGAAAGATTTTGGATCTGTACAAGATCCAAAATTTTACCTTATTTCCATTTTAGGGAAGCAATTTTTAAAAGTTTATGGCTATCTTGAGAAAAACCACAATACACACAATAAATAAATCATTAATAAAACCAAAAACCTAAAGCAAACATAAATAATCAGCATTCCCAGTGACTGATGGAAGAGATTTATATTGATTGACAGAATTTCTTTAAAGGGTTATAACAGCAGAAGGTTCACTAAAACTGCTAAACTTCAGTTTAATGAGGCTTAATTGGAATGTTTATAATAATCACCAATGACCACTGATTCCAGTGAGAATACCTATCCATTAGAATCAAGGTTTTGTTTAAGTGTTAGTATTGAGGTACCACTCAGTATTCAAGCACACAACAATTTTACCCACTCATGGGACAGAGTTACGTTAAAGACAGGGCCAATTTAATATTACTTAAGACAGTCACCTAAGATCCAGTAAGTAGAGAAAACTCTTGACATTTTTGAAACCTTTGAGATCACATTTTTCATTACACTGTGTTAAAAAAAAAAAAAAAAAAAAATTAAAAAATTAATCTAACATCCCCATTGAAACACCTGGGTGGTTCAGCCACCAAAAGTGTTAGTCACCATCAACCACTCCCTGTAACTTCACCTATACCAGATTACCTACAACTAGTTCCAGGCATGGAAAGTAGTTGTATACCACAAATAACCACAGAACTCTGCTGCTTTACAAAGCTCTGTGAACAAGGTTTTGTAACCTCTGTGTGAAACGTGGCAGTGACGATGGTGGCCTAGGCAACAGTCCTAAACTATCTTAAAAGAAGAAGCAATCTAGCTATTGGTAGAGCCACATGGACTGAGAGTATGAGGTCTTAGGGCTGCTTTTATAGTGCCTGTGCGTCGTGTTCTGTTGCAATAGAATCATAGAATAGTTTGGGTTGGAAGGGACCTCTAAAGGTCGTCTAGTCCAACCCCCACCCCAAAATAGCTAAAATAAATGAAGATAATGAAGGCTGACTTCCACATTATTCAGGCAGGACTATTTCCAAGAGATCTGCAAGACCTTACTAAGAAAGCAAGTAAGGAGTCTTAAATTCAGTCTATAGCAACTCACAACTCTTACAGAAAAGGTTTAGGGTCTGCAAATTAGAAAGTTAATATTATTCTATGCATTTTAAAAACCTCACTCCTTATTAATTCTGATGTATGTAAATAGCACATAAAGGAAAAAAATGAAAGTTTTAAATGCAGGTTTGACACACGTTATTAATACAAACACTATTTACTTCCCACAGATAGTGACTGGTCATGAAATCAAACCTTATTAATCCCTATTAGCACTTTCTCCTGTAATGGTCAACATGTACGCAGCAAAGCATCTTTTGTCCTGTGAATGTTCTTCATGAAAAGGTTACCTGGCAACAACAAATGCAGGCATGACGTACACAATCAGGTTGAGGTCTTCCAAAATCAAAAGTCTACCTTTCCCAGCTTTGGCTACACAGGAACTATAAAATCTATTGGTTTTGATCTTTTGGAAAGTGCAACAGAAATGGATATGCATTTCAGAACAAGGTTATGCTAGTAGCTTGGGGTATAATACTGAGATTTTGGGGCTTTTTAATTGTTCGTTTTTTTTTTTTTTTTACTCAAAATATTAACTGACTGTGCACTGACTGTATCAACATTTCTAGACATTATCAAACAGCTTCTGAATTCTACAAACTACTGGCATTAAGTACCTTTAATATGTACCAGGTGTATAGGTCTTCTGGGCATTTTCCATATACAGAAAAGGTGAGACAGTGCAGTCAATGAACTTCAGAGGGAGTCTTGGGAGATAGAAGTCATTTGGCCTTAAGCATTTTAGTGAATCATCTGAGGCATTTTAGTGTATATTCTAAGCTTGATGATCCTTGCACTCCCATTTGTACATGGTATTGCTGATGCAATTTGAAAGCATGTTAAATCTTCAGTGTTTTAAATTAGTTCTGTGCCTGCTCCTAAACAGCTATTTTAAGTCTCCGAGTTGAAATTCTATTGTTTGTACAAGTAATTTGTAAATTATTTTATTTAAGTTGCAGTTCTTTTGTATTATATTGTTATTGGAGAGAATTCAAGTTGTTGCAAATGGGTCAAGAGAAGTTGGTTTTCTGGTAGAAGGTATTGGAGATCTTGGTTGAGTGCTGAAGTAGCTGAAACACTCAAGATTGACACACATGTTTGTTGTGGACTAAAAACAGCTCGGGCGTGTGCTGACTACTCGTCTTACTGAGGAACTAGCACTTGCTTATTTGGATAAAAGCCCAGTAGAAGGAATAAACCTGATGTTACTACTGAATCTTTCACCTTATGTTGCTGTTGTCTCTGCTACTGCTTCTATTGACTGAAGCTGCCACTCATCACCATAGACATGATGTGCCAGAAGGGGGAACTGGAAAAGAGAGGTTACCTGATCAACAGACTGGCCATCAGCTCCTATTTACAGCTGAACCACATCTGTTAAGACTGAGAGTTGACTGACAGCAGGTGAGCAATGGCTGACAAACACATGTATGTATGCGTGATACTGCAGGTGAGACACTACCCAAATCAGATCTAGGAGGGGAAAAGAAAAAATCAATTTTCCTGTAGGTTTTTATAATTCCTATGCATATCCCAATCTTGAACTACTTTAGACACACTCTGAGGATGTCACATATTTGCCAATTGTGCTTCAGAACATTACTGTAATTTTCAGAAAACAAGTTTCCGAAAGTTACCCAAGCAAATTAAGTATTTAGGAGGAAAACGTCTTCTGCAATTAGAACAACATATATTCTTTTTAACTAATGTCTGGTACACAATTTTAAATCTTCCAGCACCAAAACCACTACATCCTACTAACTCATAGGTATAAGGAATGGTCTGGTGACTTTTTAATGACATTAAAGACAGAATGTTAAATTAAAAATTTCTACATTGAGCAAATAAACCAAAATATTCATTGAGGCATATATTAATGTCTCATGTTTTATTTCTGAATCTTTTAAAGTGTGTTTGTGTCAGCAATTGCTTTCTTAAATTGAGATTATAATTTTACTGTCTATAGAGGTCTGTGCTTATTACATATCTGCACTGTTATTATGTGCCATTTGGGAAAATACGTTTCATGAATGAAGTCAAGAAATACATGACTTTAAACTAGTGTCCTGTGATTGAATTCAATATATTCTAAATAACTGCATACCAAATTTATATTTCTTCTCCCTGCCCGCAACTCTGTTTTAATTTTTGGAATCTGTATCTAATGCACCTGGCAGCATTTGGCTGTGTGGTCATAGCACTGCCATGGGAACTGAGAAAGAAGCAATATTCACAGCTGGATTTCAATATGAATCATACCCTGTTAGCGTGGCAAGGGATTAGAAAAAAGGCACACAGATCAGGCAACCCACTTGCTGCATTGTATAAAAACATGGGAACATCACTAGCAAACTCACTGTTTATTACCAAAGATATTAATCCCCCTTCAGACACCAAAAAGTAGAGCTTGAGCAGAAAACAAACCCCCAACAACAGCCACCAGTGGGGCTAGGGGGAAATAGGGAAATGCATGCTTGGAGTATTAATTTCTCATTACTGCAGGGTCACAAATCCTATCAAAAAGGCTTTTAACTCACTAACATTCTAAGGTGAGATTGAAGAGTTTTGCCTGATTGTAACAAATCTGATGTTATTTCAGCAGACCTGCACTGACACTGACACCCCAAAAAAATAAGACTGAAAAAGAAAAAAGAAAAAAAGAAAAAGAAACTGACAAGGATTTAGTTAGGTCGATCCCAGGAGTTAAATCGATCATGACTATATTCAATCTTGCAATTATTTTGTAACAATACACTGTATTATAATATTGTAATACATGCACTGATTTCTTTTTGAAATAGCTTTTTTTTTTAAAATTATTTAAGCTGTAGAAAGAAACAGTAGTAAAGCATGATGCTGAGTTCATGTAGTGCAATGTTGCTTTGTTTTTAACTGGTGTAGACTGGGCCAATATGAAGCAGCTTGCAAAAGTGCAACTCATTACATATATCCCGTTCATATGTATATACCCCATGTTTATATCCCATGCCAATGTATATATCACATGGCATGTATACATACATGTATTATCATTACATATAATACAACACACAACATTGTACAACGCATCTCTGAACATTACTGCTCTAAGTCCTTCTAGGAAAAACTAGGTTTACAGTTTATTCTATAGATCCATGCTAAGCAAAATGTAAGAAAGGTATCAGGGAAACAGACCAAACGATGTACAACTCCAACAGCAGCCTGTAACATCAGGACCTTTAGAAGTGTGTCCCTAACTCAACTACCTTCAATTTGATAGAGAGAACTCAGCCTTCACCTCTGACTAATCATGATACAAGTCTTCATTGTCCACCTATTATATCTGCAAAAACTCTATTTGCCTTTTCTCCTTTCTGACACCCTTTACCTGATACAGTTTTTCAATACACTATTACTTAGCAAATGCATTTTTCCCAGAATATTTATTAAAGTTTTTTTCCTCGTTACACCAGTAAATCTGCTTTATAATTGTTTCTGTAACTAGAACATAGAAATTACTACCTAACAACATGCTGGATATCATTTCACTGCCTTCTCATATTCCCTTTTTGCCTTCCTCTGTTATCTTTCCTCTTATTTTAATTGCAAACTTTTGGTGGCATAAATATTCCACTAGTTCTGTATTTGTACCACAGGCTGGGAACAGACCTCAAGATCCTAACTCAGTGGATGAGAAAGACCCAGGTATATCAAGACAAATCATGTGAAATTCTATGAAATCATAATGCAGTTGTGGCTATATCACTTACCCCTCAACAGCAGCTATAAAATTCCAACCTTTAAATAAACTTCAAACAACTTTCATTATATTAAACATACCAAACTCTTTGTTTCCCTTTTCATCTAAACATGGTGAAATTTTCCCAAAGAACTATTCCTTACCAGGAGCCTGAAATGCCTGCTTAAATGAGATTATTTCACTCCAAAAGAGAAATTGTTACAAATGAATTGAATAACTGTGATATAGGTATCAAGCCATTACTCCAATGTGTCCAGAGCTAAAAACCAGACACACTATACAGTCTGAAGGCATGACTGTTGTGTTTATAGTACGGTAGAGCATTTGCTTAAAGTTCTTCCTTGAAAAGGGGTTGCAATTGCAGAAGATCCTGTCTTTATTTCAACAAAAATGAACACTCACAGCATACTACAGCATATGATGCACTGGAAAATTTGTCATATTGTAAATCTATCTTAAAATATTACCCAGACCTTCAGCAAGGAAATAGGCCTAGGCAAAGAATGAGCATAAGCTATCTATTTTGCATATAGTGACAAACTGGGTAAACCTATTCACGAAGTTGAGAACACATGCAGGGAGTAAAAGTGGTAATTCAATGGGTGAAAATAAACAGAGCAATGTTATTTACAAAGAAGGACACTACAAGTTCTAAGAAACTTAACTCAGGATAAATTCATAAAATTAAGATGATTTCCATGGTAGAAACCGAAGGCTAAGGCGGCAAGAAGAGTGATTGCAAGGAACTATATTGGTGATAGCCTAAAGTTTAAGAAGCAAAAAAATCTATTTGAAAGACTTTTTTTTAAATAGAGTGGTGGAGGGTTTTTTAATTTTGTTTGTTGTACAATTTTTGTTCTTCTTCTTAGAAGACTTAGAAGCATGGACTGCTATACAATTGTTAAAAATTGTGGCAATAGGATTAGAAAATGGAGATTTAATGCACAGAGATAAATACATACACAGATACATAAACATTTAATTAAAAAATCACTTAAGCTCCTAATACACACTGGTTCTCAGAAGCAACTCAAATTTTATATAGCATTATTCTTCCTTTCCTTTTACCCTTTTCCTAAAAGGAATTGACTGACTAATAGACAACTACTGTATCATGAATTGCAGTACATTTCAGTGACAACAGACAAAATGTCCTGATTAATTTGAAAACAATACCACAGAACACACTCAGCTGTTCAAGAAGCACGCAGAACTTGCACCAGCTCCCTTAAAAGGGGCTTCAAGAAAATTCCACTGACTTTATCTAATGGTGTTCCTTAGCCTTTGCGACTTTTACTATATATCAATTTCTATATTGCTTTTAGATCATCTCATACACAACTCACTGAGAACAATTTCCATATTTTCCCAGTTTTTAATTAACCACAGCTAAAAACTTCTCCCTAGAAATATCTTCCATTATTGTCTGACATTTGGACATTTCTCCGATATATTTGTTTGCAACTATTTACCTGGTGAGCATCATATGGCAGGTATTTGTACTTTACTGAATCAAGCCAAGAGGTCTGCGCTACAGAATATCAGCATGCAGTTAGTAGCATAACTATTAGATACTAAGTTGGACTATTAAGGATGAACTATTGTAATGTTTCCACTTCACGCATTCTTTGTTATGGCAGTAGGGATACACCACTAGGGACACAGATTTGATAAAACCACATGTATTGAAAGCATCTAAAGAACTGGTTTTATGCCACACTAATCCTGGGTAAACTGAAGCGGTTTAGTACAACTCCTAAAATAATAAAAAAGGCATGATATAATCATTTTTTGTATTTATATTTGGCAAGAGTGAAAATGATTGAAAAAAGAAAATCTAACTCATACTATACCTGACAGTTCATATTGTAAAACTGAGATAACTTCCCATCTCACCTGTAACATCTGAACAGTAGAAGAGCTCATTTTCAAGCAATATAGATAGGAAAGTGTATCCACATATAAATGTGTATGAGCTACCAAATTGTCTTCATTCTGAGCAGCAATTTAACACACAAATGATCAAAAACATACCTGAAAAAAAATCTGTAAACTCATTGTGTCAATCTATGTACATGGACTAGATCTTGAAAAAAATTAAATCCAGATATTCTGTTCTAGGTCTTTGTAACAACAGTACTTTGCTATTTAAGTATAACAGATAACTACACTCAGTCTATGACAGAAAACAATTTCCCACATGTATCTGTAAGTTTTTAGATAGTGATTGGAGAGGTTTATCAGAACACTTAAAATTAGGTCATTGAGACAAGCTGTTAGAGGAACAAAAGTCAAAGAAGAATCAATTGTTAAGGCCTTCATCCCTCAGAGAAATGAAGAATTTCCCCAACTGATTAGTTGGGGAAAGTGTCACGCATACATAGACACATGCACAAAGGCATACACACACTAATATCCATACACACCAACACACACTCTGTTCAGATCCATGCAAAACAATGCAAAACTTTCTTGACTAATGTGTTATGAGCCATCTCAAAAAAAAAAAAATTATTTGTATTAAAATAAAAAAATTACACACATATAACAAGTGCTTTGTTTCTCCCTTCCATACACGACATGGAAGTAGACACACATACACTGAATATCCAGAGTCAAATCCAGATGAAAGCCACCAACTAGAAAACTAGAGAAACAATTCCAAGCATTATTACAGAAACAACACATCAAAGATTTCATAACAGAGACACAGCAGCAGGGTAGCAGTGTGAGAAAAAGCTGTGTGTATTTATATATTTATTTATATTCATACTGAACTTACAAATCAGGGAAAAATTAAGAAAGGAAATTACACTGTATTAGTAACACCTTCTTTTAAATGTTATCATTACACATAAAGACTTCACACAAGAACTGGGGCTTACTTGAAACAAGTACTGAAGACATACTACTCGAGTGATTAAACATTGGAACAGGCTGCCCAGGGAAGTGGTTGAGTCACCATCCCTGGAAGTATTTAAAAGACGCGTAGATGCTGCACTCAGGGACATGGTTTAGTGGGCATGGTGGTGTTGGGTTGACGGTTGGACTCGATGATCTTAGAGGTCTTTTCCAACCTTAATGATTCTATGATTCTACTACTACAACAATGATGACAATGAAAGCGTTCCTGTCCTCTCCTCTCTGGAATTTGTTCTTAAGGTCTTTGACATTCCCATTGCAGCCAAATAATTCAAATATAAGGAATGACTTGGAACAGAAGTGATAATGAAAAGCTTTCCAACAAAGTTTATAAATATGCCCACAAGCTTGCTGCTCCCTAGAAACAAATGCAGGTATCATTTTTATGCATTACTGAGCCTCTAGCCCTTCTATATGAGCAGAGACCCTAAAAATGATGCACAAAACTACACAATAACTTAGATCCAAAGAAAAAAACATCATAACCAAAAGAAACATAACCAACAAAAAATGGGGGACAAAGAGAAAGTTTCCCTTTAAGGAAGCAAAAATTAATTTTACTAGACTTTTAAGAGTTAATTCTCTTGCTCTTTCAAAAAATACTGTAGGATATTTTTGGACCAAAAGAGATCTAATCTTATTTTCTACCTCACCAAGAGTTATCTCTGAGAGCCTAAAACATCCTAAAGCACTTCCATCTACAGACTCAAAGATAAGAATATGGAGATCAACAATTTCAAAGGAAGATTCAGCTACACAAGCTTGGAAAACATTCACTAGCAATCCAAATTCCCAGGAAACATTGTTGATCAAGCAGGATCTTCTCCAGATCAAAATTTCACTGGAAGAGTTCTAAAGGGCTACTGTACTTCATGTTTGTATGTACAAACAGTGTTTAGGCAGCAATAAAAGCTGTAAATAATAAGTACTGAAGGCTTACATTACTGTAGTACTCAGTACCTAATAAATGGTTCCTTTCTCAGTATATTGAGAAACAATAATTGATCCCTTCTCCACAAAAGTGAAGGAAGTTATAACGGAGAGGAGACAGCAGTAACTGATATGATTGTTCACAGCAAGGGAAAGCTGGGGCTTCCAAGACAGAAATCTAGTCCATTTTTTTCCCCTGTAAAAGATTTCCTAACACCAAGTAGAAGGAACACTTCTGCATAGTCTCACTTTTGCTGTTTCCACTTTTGGCTCCCACCTCTACTTAAAGCTTTATTTTACCCGTTGGAAAAAAGTGCAATAGAGTTCTACTAGCATGAGAATGGGTCACAGCAGCAGAAATTGCCATCTCATGTAGCACACACAGGCTATCTATGAATAGGCAAAGCTTCTCACTTCATCACTGAGGAAGACTGTTCAGTCAAGGCAACATCTTAGAAAGTGAAAGGATGAAGGACATTCATTTAAAGCTCCAGTCTTGGATAAAAGCACCTTCTCCTAAAGGCTGAGTAATCTACTAAGCTATGTAATAGAGATACCTCTAAAAAGTGGAGTGGAGGGAAGGGATGTTGGAAAGGATACTTCATTGTGATTATCCATTTCCTTCCCCCCATGAAGTCCTCCCAGGCTTAAAAATGCTAATGACACTTCATCACACCTAAACAATTTACATAAGCAGCAGCAGCCATCACCACTCTCCAACCTTTAATTCCCAGAAATAAATATTCCCAGCCTCCCAGAAATCAGCCTTGTAATTTCCTACTTTAGGCACTTAGCATGTTTTATTTTAGAGACTTATCCTTTTAAAGTTGTATCAACTCCAGAAGAGACTGTTTCTGGAACATTATTTGTGATAAATGCAAAGTAAAGACAGTATGGAAAGAGGAGGGAATACACACATCAATAGCAGTTTTTTCATGCTAGTTACACAACAACACACTCTTAGTCATGCAGGGTAAAAATAATGGGAGACACAAGATGACACATGAAAAGGATCTTATCCTCTTCCCAAAAATTAATGCATGAACACTACTTGCTTAAAAGTCCAAATTGGTTGTCATACTAGATTTGTGTAGAGCTTTAGGAAAGAATGGTGTGAGGGCTCTTTATAGAAAATTACACCAAGTGAAGGCAATTTCACTAATTAACACCCCTTCCCGAAGAAATCCTTATCTCCTTTTAAAATAAGCTTCTTTTAAGCAGAGAAAAGACCCCAAACATTTGCAGAGCCCCGACT
>NW_008824446.1:2012098-2020948 GCF_000699105.1 Pygoscelis adeliae
AGTGTGCTTCTGTGTGCATGTTTATCAGAAGAGGTCATCAAGGGCTTGGTTGGTTTATTCATCATTTTATGGCTCTCCTATTTGCAAAGCTTCTGTTAATGTCAGTGAAATCTAACCTAGACAGAAGTTTCAGAGGTCAGATATTTGGCATGCTACATTTAGAAACCCAAGTACAAAGTTGACGAGGACGCTTCAAACACAGGGGATTACAGCGGAAATAGGTCTCCTTATACCAAACTGGCTATCGAGCAGATTCAAGGAAGAACACACTGAGACTGCCTGATGCTATTAAAGCTCATATTCTTGCTTTATTTTTTTCCACTGACTATATCAGTTTTCCCATTTGGCAAAGCCCAGCACAGAAATAACACTTTATTTTTAATACAACAGAAAAGGAATGGACATGAGACATAAAATCATGTACTACGTGACCTATAAAAAGCAGATACTTACAGTTCGTAGGAACTGTATTTCATCTTCCCCTCCTTCACCCCCTTCAGCCATGGCTCTTGAGGAGGCAGCTCTGCTGAGACTCTGATCTCCTCCACCGTCAGCTCACTGCGCTCGGTACAGCTCCTCTTCTCCTATCGGTATTAGCATATAGCTAATCCACAGCCATATAGGGAGCTCAGCTAACTCCACTGCACTGCAGACTGTCAGTCAACCCCCTCACTGCCAGAGCCAACTGCTCTGCTTTTCCAGCTCATAGCAAGCAATTCTTTTCCTTTTCTCTCTACCCTAGAGGTAAAAAAACCCCTACTGCTAAGGTATTGCAGGAAGCGTTATATGCATCACTGGGTCTTGATTTTTTTTCCCCCCCAGATACTGTCTGGTCAAAACAGCAATAATGGTGAAGTGTTAATGAAAGCAGAGCTTGTGCTTCCATTTTCACAGATCAGGGTACCCAGTTTTGCACTGAAATGTATCAAATTCAGCAACTCTGAACCTACTGATTTGTGCAGCAGAAGGATGTAAATCAGATGATCACAGGATAAGCTGATTTTGACAGCAGGTATTTTCAGCTTGCTTACAATAACTTCCGTTTCTTCCTTCTCTGCATAAGCAGCTGCAAATCTGATTTCCAAGATGACTTAATGATCTGAACCTACTATATGTAGTTATTTGTGCTATCCTTTTAAATGGTATTTATACATATATCCTAAGGACTGCAAGGTTTTTATCTGTACCTTTTCAGAACTCACCTGAATATGTATAGAGGATGGTACAAATTTACTTCAAAACTTATAAACCACAGTTATGTTAAAATAAAACTTAAAATAACTTTAAATTCTAGTTAAATAATGGAGAAATTTGTAATTAATGAAAATTGCTAGTTATTACTACAATATTAGCAAATGAACAAGGAAAAAACAGATCAACTCTAGAACAAAATTTACTTAAGTGAAGGGAAGAAAAGAGAAAGGACACAAGGAAACAGGAGAAGAGACCACTGAGGAGGCTCTAGCCAGCCAACTCACTATATGATCTTGCATTTTGTGGTAAGGTTGCAACCACAGCCTACCCATACATTCCACCCCAGAGAAGCATTACCCAAACTTTGTGCTGTCCATATTTACATTAATACATACCTTCACAGACTACCATATGTATACAGTCTTTTTCTTAGTAAAAGCATGTTTTTGTTTTACAAATGAGAAACACAGGCATGAGGGTAAGGGAATAGAAACTTTCTTGGGGTCACAAGGACAAGTGTAGCACAGTGAAAACTGAAACTAGATTATCTATAATAATACGTTTACACACAGCTAATACATTTATACACAGCTGTCTTCTAGACATGGAACCCAATGCACACTGCCCTCCCCCCCCTCCCCCCCAAATAATAGCATTCTGATTTTTCACTAATTAAAGTAAACATAGACACAAGCCAAACAAGGAGATGCTCAATATTTTCTCTCCTTCAAGGGCAAAATGCTTTGAAAAATGTTTTATTTCACTCTCTTACTACCCTGAGAAACTCTGTCCAAAAAATAATTACAATCCCATTACTCAGCAACAGGCAATTTCAGGCCAAAAACAACTCAGAAGCCTCTAGCTGACATAGGTGTACAGTCTGGCCCTGCCAGTCTGTCCACTCCCCTTCCCCATCCCATAGTTTTTGTTGGTTGCTGTGAGCAAGAAATAGATAGCTTTGTGCAAGACAAAGGCAATGTGGCAGAAAAATATTTCTCTGAAGTGCCAGAAAACTGATTTGGTTGGTGTGCTGAACATCCAGTTTTGTGTTTGGTTTTTATGGTGTTTTTTTACTCCAGCCATCCTTGAATGAGTGTTTTCTCTTTCCGCATCAATACAAAGAACAAAACTTAACAGATCTTCCTTACAGAATATAGTTATTCCAGAAAAAAAATCAGAGGAGTGGGGAAAACTCACCTAAAGTCAAAGCATGCCAGTCAGTGTTTTCACTGAAAAACAGATCACGTAGAGATACATGCTTATCCTTACATTTATATTTAGAATGGATTTGATACATGTATCGCATGGCAAAATCTACACATGTAAGGACAGCTTTTCTGTAATGTCTTGTATGAAACAGCCTTTCAAGCATACTACCTTACTTTGAAAGATTATAACCAGAAATACCTAAAAACCTGAGAAAATAAGCGCAAGTCATAAGACTCATAAAAAGTACAAGTGGTCTATTTCCTTCACAAATAAAAATCAATGCCATGCAGTACATTTGCTGGTCAAGTTTTATTTCAGTTACTGCAGTAAGATTTCCAGATAGTAAGCTCTGAACATGCAGAGCTGAGATGAATCCACCTGAATCAAATGGAAAGGGGGAAAAAATGTAACTTTTTAAGTGTTTTCCTCGTATATTGGAGTATTCCATCAGAATGCTTCCTATAAAACTTTGAGACACTTCTTGAGTAAAGTATTATATTTACATCAATTAATATAGATAGCTATAGATACCTATGTCTACAACTTCTAATAAGGCAGCTACAGAGGTTACCAATATTTTTTTTAAACAGATGTCAACATGCCAGGATCCCACTTTGCATTTTCAAAAAAAAGACAAAGCATATGGAAAAAGGAATATTGGTAATACCTCTAGCATTGTAACAAAGATCATATAAGACATCTAAAATTCTGACTCATGTCAAATTTCACCAGCAGGTTTGTTTTTCTCTTTGTAAGTCCCTCCATTTTTCTTTGTTTTACAAAGTAGCCTGTGCATTATTTTGGGAAACAATTTCCTGGCCCAATAAGCAAAATATTTTGGTTAGATTTCATCTTTTTAAAATTGTCAAGTGAACTGCAAAACCATTTCATAGCACTTCTGTTCTTTAGAGTTTTGTTCTGCTTGGTATTATGCCTATATGTTTAATGAGAAAAATATTCAGCTGCTACAGCATAATGAAATGTACATCTCCTCAAGACATACCTATTTTTTTTACAGGACTTCCCCATTGCTCTGAGATTGAGATTTGGCTGTTTATGGAACTGCACTTGATCAGAAGTCTCATTTACACAAAGTATAATGCCTTGCATTTCTGATTTCTTAGCACTAACTTGTCTTGAAAAATCTTTTTCATCTTTCTTTTTTTGAAGAAAAAATTATGGAAGCTATGATTGAAAGAAAATGACATCAGGTCACTGCAGTAAATCAATCCGAAATCATCACGTATCATGCACTGTGTGTGTGTGTATATATATATAGTGACTCTGCTTTACTGGAGACGTTTGTAAGGTACAGCATTCCACTGTGAAAGCCACACAGGTCAAATAATCTGAATTGGGACCACTGTGTATTTTATGATATCCTATTCATGCCAATCATTTGTAAATCTATAATTTAGCACTTTTGCTGCTGAGTACATTCTGGACAGACTCTATGGTATTTTAAAGTTATCAAAAGAACTTGTCTACAAAACAAATTTAAGGAAAACTTCCTTTCTGTTTTCAGCACAAACATGCTGCCTGCTTATTCTCCGACATAAGCTCTTCCTAAGGGATTCAGGCTGACTGACTCTTCACATGAGTTCTTGATTCTAGGTTAGCTTTTGGCAGGCTTCACTGCTGCTGCTGCCAAACAATAACTCAGAATTTTTATAGTGGCAGCAGCCTGGCAATAAAATAGTAACATGAATTTTACAAAAGGAACTAAACAATCATCCTGCTGTAACAAAGGAATATCTGAATCTAAACCACTTTTTGATGTGTGTATTTTACCTTTCTGAAGATTGACTTACACCACCAAAGACGGATCAAATACCTAGTAGAAGATATTTACAAAACCTGTAATAGTAAGTACATGCATATTGGCATTTTCAATAGCATGGGTAATATCAGTTACCTAAGGTTCTGTTCGGTGAGGTGTCAAAATGGTATTCTCCACTCATAATTACAGGCCTAAGTGCTATCATTTAAATGCTGCTTGAAAGACTGACATGTCTCTGCATTCTTTGTGCTCCACTTAAGTACAAAAATACGTATAAATACAGTTTTTAAAAAACCATTAAAAGAAACACACTGTTTCCTTTACAAAAACTTCACAAAAGTATTCAAAGTCGTTATGTTGGCTATTTTCAGCCCATGCATTAAGGCAGTCAACCACTTGTCCGGTTCACAAACACTAGGCACTTAGTACAAGTTAACATGTGATTCACAGAAGAGAAGAATACTCCTGTGACTTTGCACTTAACAAGTTTTAGTTCATTTTGTTTAGTTGTTTTTTTTAATTTATTCTAGAAGAATTAAATTACAATTTACAGTGGAAAATGTAGGATCTTAGTCAAATTGAGGAAAACCTTCATCAGAAGATTACTAGTTTGAGTAATTTAAAGACAGAATGGTTTTATTAATTTACATATATTCCCAAATTTCATCTACATTTTTTCCTGTCCTTTTAAAAATTACTTTTGTTGGGGCTTTATGCATATCGTGTGTCAATACTTTGTTATATAGCACAAAGTTTCATTTTGTTTTTAAAAGTTGAGGCAATCTTTGATGCAATTCTTTATGAATACAACAAGAATAAAGTGTATTATAGTGTCACAGAATCCATAGTGTAGTATTAGTACTGCTTGTAAGGCCTAATTCAGTGACTTTCCAAGCAACTTCAACACTACTTAATTCAAAATGAGGAAAGGACAGTATCTCAGAACAGATGCTCAAAACTCATTCTTTCACCGATGATCAAAAATTTATGTTAGATTGCCATCTGGTGGTGTAAGTTAAAAAAAAGTCTGTGACTTAAGTTGGTAAGCATAACCATTCATTCACATTATTTTAACCTAAGACATTGGGAGTCTCATTTCCAATTTTATTATAGATTATGCAACACATTTTTTACTACAGTCTATGGTGCTATGAACTTTGACATTGCATCTTCTTCATTTTTCTTCAAAAGAAGAAAAAAAATTAAAAAACACACAAAGAAAAAGTATGCTTACAAGTTTCTTCCTAAACCTAAAATGCCAATACAAGAGTAGGACCTTCTCTTGTTTCCAAAAACACAGTTACTCCAATCCCAGTTGACTTAAGTCTGCCAAAACAAATATTTTCTACATCTCTCCAAAATCTCCCTTTCTAGATGGCCCAAGCAGAGCTCACAAACGCTAGCAGACATATTTCACTGTTTGGCCATAATTTCCACCTCAGTTCCCCCTCACAATACAACAGTAACACATTCTTCTACACAAGACACTATTCCCACACCAAATAGCAAGACTTTAAAAAACTCATTCCGCACAGTGTATTTCCCCTTGAAACTGGGGCTCAAGGAGTGAACAGGAAAATATATTTCACTTGAACTTCACAGATAGATTTAATTCAGACTAGGTCCTTAAAGCCAATACTTGGAATAGCAAATAAATTAGAGCTTACATGGTGTAAAACACTAGGACTGTGAATTTTGGTTAAGCAGAATAAGAGTTTAATTAATTAGAGTGATTAAGTATGAATGCTGGTTTTGTGTCTTATAACTCATAAAAAGTTACAGGATATGATGAGATAATCTCTGGGAAAACAAAAACCATTCCTGATCTCAAAATGACACCAATACCAAATTTCATGTTTCTGCTCCAAACTACCAAGTTTCTTGTGTATATAATATGGGCAAACCTGTATTTTTAAGCTTGCTTTATTCTTTAAATATCTGTATTTTCCTGTCATATATTCCCAAAATCTTGTCCATCTGGCATAGATCAAACATGACAGTTTCAGCACTAATGTCCTATAAGCATATGGATATAGACTGTTTAATGATCAATTAGGAAATTTGAATGAGAGATTTTCAATCTTTTGAACAGAGTTCACTGAAACTAAATTATGATTTTACAGAAGTGCCTATTGCAACACATTATGAACAACCTGGAGTTTATGCAAAAAATTTTCAGCCCATCAGCTAACAGCAAATTGTGCTAATTCAGTTTGGTTGCAATAAAAGCACGACTAACTATTTCCAAAGAACTGAGACAGAAAAAAGTTCTGAAGTAGCAAGGCTGAGTAGCTGACTGTCCTAAACAGAGTACTGACATAAGTCAAATGATAAATTATCAAAATATAACATGACGACAGAATTAAGAGTTAGCATGTAGTTTGAGTTTCTCTTGCATCTACCATGTAGTTAAAGAATTACCGCCATAAAATGCCAAGACCATATCAGCTAATTATAGAGCTGCAGCCATAAAAATAACTTTAATTTCTCTACAAATCTCAATGCTTTGTAGCTGCTAACTACCTGCAAGACCATTGTAATTGCTGTCAATACATTTAACTCTAATTCTTCTAATCCGAACAGCTAAATATGAATAGATTTTATATATACAGTGCTTTGTATTCAGCTGTGTTGTTCAGTTGTGACTGGTAAAATAAGTCTCCCAATACTGTTTTTGGACTTCCTCTGAGAAAATTGTGCAAGCACTCTCCATTGGATTTACTGTGGTTTCTGATTTACCTTCCTTTTCTCAGAGCTTTTCTACATAAATACTTAATTACTGTATATGAAATTATTATATAAAAATTAATCCACATTATTAAACTCCATGGAATATTTCAATATTCACTCCTCCTCTAAAGAGAATTAACAGTGTGTTAATACACACTCTGACTTAGAGAAAATTACTTATGGTCATTTACGGAAAATACTGAATATCTTTAACCATTTCATATTTTCCACTGATGTGACTCCGCATAAAGCCAGTTCAGCTTGAGATCTCACAGTAGCGTAGAAAGAATTAGGGTCTAAGACATGCGTAGTTTCTATTGCAAGTAATTTTTACTGTATCACAAATTAATCCTAGTCAAATACCAATTCCAGAAAAATGGTCAGAAGAAAGGACAGCTGTGACTGGGACAGGAACCAGTGCAAGTTGACAGTATCCTGCTCCCCAACACTAACGCTTACCTGTAGTATTTTGTTTTGTGGCTTTTGTTCTAACCCCTTATGCTTCTGGGTCTCCTACTGCCTATTTCATACATCTCCCTTTTTATTAATTGATGCCTGTATTTATGGCTTGCTTGCTTTCTTATGAATTGTATATTGTATAAGAATAGTTGGCAATGTCATTCTGTTTTGCTTTTCCGAGGAGCCTCAGAGAACATACTTTAAGTTCCACTTACTAATATTGCAATTTAAAATAGTATCTTTAACAATCCTGAAGTATTTCAATTATTAATTAAGAACTGAGCAGCACTATGCCCCATGCTAGGTCAGTTGTTCCTAATGACCAAAATTACACACCAATCACTTCCTTATTATATAAACATTACTAATATGATAAAATGAGCTTTAGAATGCACAACATGAACATCCTCTTGATTCCCTGGCAGCTTGCTTCAGATCCAACCCTTGGTATCTTTGCTGGCTTGCCTAGTTTCAACTTTCTCAGAACACCCTCTCACCAAAAGCCAACCATTAGTTTTGTATGTCATAGTATATAATTTGACATCATGAGATACAATTTGACAAGCTGTGACTACTGAGTTGGATGTGAATAATTCATGAAAGCAGATGGGTCTCTACTATTATTTCAACCATCTTTCAATTGTCTTTTTTATTAATCTATTGTGTAGCATCAAAAATTTCAGATTACAAAGTTTACAAACTATGTGGGGGAATCCGCATGCTTGGGAAAGTGCTTAGCCCAAAAGACACTAATAATGAAATAGATCTATTAGACTTTAAAGGAATAGAATTGTATGTTGATATAAACCTACTTTCTGTTCACAAAAAATGTACATATGAATTCAATCTTTGAAACTGCATGGAAAAGAAAAGAAACTATGCATAAGTGTGGTTATAGATTGTAATTTCTGTGTGCACAAGTAGGTCTGGTTTTTTGAGCTGACTTCAACTCAACACACAGCTCAGTTTCTAACCTCTTTAATCCAGATCTGTCTTATGCCATGTCATACTTCTATAAAGCACAAGACTTAAACTGACACAATGGTAACATGAATTCTCCTAGATTTATTTTACAACTATACAAAGAGTTCTTAATCAGTAAGAGCTATAAAGGACAAAGCAAAAGGAATCAAAAAAACTCCCAATAGTTATGAAACCAAAATAAAGTGCAAGAATTTTTAGGGTTTTTTAAATAGCAATACACACTAAAAAAGAGCATTTCTGAAGAAAATCTTATGTACAGTAGAAAAACATGCACAAGCCATTATTTGTAAAGAATCGGAAGCTTTTTCTGTTTTAATTTTCCAGGAATTGCAAGGAAAGATAGCTCCGAAGAGTTTATTCCTTATACACAATATCTTATTTTATAAAAAAATTAAGATATTTTATGGAAAAAGAAGTATCTTTATTTTATAAACCAGAGTGCCTGGAAGGAATACATCATTTTGTATCAACCCAAGACCACCGCGCCCGCGCCC
>NW_008824446.1:2020970-2028922 GCF_000699105.1 Pygoscelis adeliae
AGCTTGTCATCAGTAGCATTCATCAGATTTTTTTGTGGTACAGAAAAAACATTCAGACAATTATGCTGTGGGGAAGATGGGTTAAGGAGGTTGTAAAATAAAGAAAAAACACACCTAGCCACCCACACATAAGATCCTGGAACCATACATGACAGCAGATAAGTTACTCTGACACAAACCATGCTAGATAAATTGTTTTAATTATAGAGAGGTGAGCTCTTACGTGGATGAAGTTGAGTCCACCATAATTGCAAACAATCATGCAACAGACACACAAGCCCAAAATAAGCTATAGATACACTCAGTAAGCACAGCACCTCCTGTAACGAATGACAACCTTGATATCAATAGTAAAATTCAGTAAAAGTGACAAAAGAATTCTTACTGTTTAGATTATTTTCATATTCTATAAAATTATCATAGATCGGATGATTATGAGCTAGTATCGACAGCCATGACTACTCACCATGGCAACTGATGCATAAAATATTAAAGGAGATTATATGAAAAAAATAAATTGCCAATAATAAAAAAAATAATAAGTGGCATATTTAAGAAAGCAGCCAGCTGCAAGACTGCTTCTCAGTGTTCATTTATATATGGCAAAAGCTAAAATCAATGATTGAAAAGTAAGGCCACACTGACATACTAAGTACCATTATTCCAAAGTCTGATCAACTCACTTTTCTGGAATCAGGTCCCAAAGTGAATTAGAATCACTCATGTGTAATTTTAAATGAAAAATGTCTGCAAATGACATTTTACCAGCTTGGTTCAATGGTTCTTTAGGAAGGGATTAATAGTCAAAAACAATTTTGAATATACTGTATATTGAACTCCATTAATGTCAGAAGGATCCTGAGTATTACTATACAATCAAAATTGCCTTATATATCATGCTGACAGTACAGTCTTACAAAGTTTGTGTCCATAACCTTACTCTAGCTTATTAGGCATATAGTAATTAGACTGTGTATCACATAAACAGGTATCATTTCTGGGTATACCAAATATACAACCATTATTTATTCAAACCATGATGGTCTTTATCTTGCCAGTTCTAGTTAGACCTAACTCAAACTGGACAGCCACATAAATTCAAAATGTATATAAACATTTATATTAGATTTGCAAATAAAATTAGAAAGTTACATAAGGACTGCTAAGTCAAAGTAAAGGCCAGTTCAGCCTGCTGCCTGTTTCTGGCACTGCCCGTTTGTGAATACTTCAGGAAAAAAGAATAGAACCAAGCAAATCTGCTGCAATAGTCTCCTCACAAAACCTTCCACCTCCTGCTAACCTACAAATACGGGATTTCAAAACCTGAAAGTTGTATTTGAACTTTGTATGTGGTAATTACAATACAGTTGTAGCAAACAGTTATTCTTTTTTAAAACAAACTTGGCATTATTAATAATATAAAGATGTAAAAAAAATCAATTAAATGAGACTTGTATTTTATTCAATAAATAATTCCAATTTCTACTTTTTAAGACACCAAATTAAAAAAACCCACATCTTTTTCCTCACATGCACTAGTAAAAGAACCTGTAATAAATATGACTTTATACCTAGTGCTGCCTAAAAAAAACAATTGAAGGAAATGTTATGCCACACCTTTGTGACATCAAAAAACACTTTACACATGGGGCACTAAAAGATTGCTATTTTAAGTTTAATGTAGCAAATGCTTTCTTCTAAAGCCATGGTGCGGTATTTTTAATCTTACTATAGGTCCACAATTAAATTCAAGTACTACAGAAGTCATTCTAAGGAAATGGCACAAAGTGCTGTACATAGTAACGTAGTACACATACAACCTTTACATAACCAGGTCTTCAACATCATCCACGTGGAAGCTTCCTGTAGTTTTCAAAGTATCATTCTCTTCCGTATGTGAACTAACATTGTCGTGGTTTAACCCCAGCCAGCAACTAAGCACCACACAGCCGCTTGCTCACTCTCCCTGCCCTGGTGGGATGGGGGAGAGAATTGGAAGAGCAAAAGTAAGAAAACTCGTGGGTTGAGATAAGAACAGTTCAATACTTGGAATAATAATAAGAAGAATAAGAATAGCAATAATAAATTGTAATGGAAAGTAAAACAATGAGAGAGAGAGGAACAAAACCTGGAGGGGGACACACACCAAAAAAAACAAGTGATGCCACCACTCACCACCTGCCAACTGATGCCCAGTTGGCATCGCTGCCCCCCTGGCCAACTCCCCCCAGCTTATACACTGAGCATGACGTCTTATGGTATGGAATATCCCTTTGGCCAGTTTGAGTCAGCTGTCCTGGCTGTGCCCCCTCCCAACTTCTTGTGTACTTCCCCTCTGGCAGAGTATGGGAAGCTGAAAAGTCCTTGACTTAGTATAAACACTGCTTAGCAACAACTAAAACATCAGTGTGTTATCACATTATTCTCATGCTAAATCCAAAACACAGCACCGTACCAGCTACTAGCAAGAAAACTAACTCTATCCCAGCTGAAACCAGGACAAACATAAATACTCGATTCTCCTGCTTACTTTCAATTTTCAGTGAATTTCCCAGCCCACGAACAACAGGGGCTTTTAGCTCCCATTAACTCACTCACATTCTTGTTGAGCCAACTTTGTTCAAACAACTTTCTTTTTCTCACCTCTTCATTCCCACAAGGGAGCACTACCACCTCTCTACCCTTGCACCCCACCAGTGTTACAAGTAGCATGAGGCTAGTTTGAGGTGTAATACCCACTCTCCTCTCCCCACCTGCACAGAACTATCTGCCAATACCCTGTTTGGTTTTTGCTTGCTACCTACTCCAGCTTACCTCAGACCTCAGCAATTCCACCCCAAATCTCATTTTTCCTCCTTCTGTATTTCCATATGCCCTTGTTTTCCAGGTCCTGAGTCCTCTTCTTCTCAGAGGATGCACTGAATTGCTAGCTGCTAACTGGCAGGAGAGGGAAGGAAAGCCTGGGTTTCTTTTCTAAGGCATTATTAACACACACTTAGAGCCTCCTTTTGCTTTTTTTTTTTCTTTTCCAAAATTATTTGAAAGCTTGCAGCACCTGTGAGCCTGCATCACCCTTCCCTTCCACACTTCAACTTTGCTATGGTGACTTTCATGGGGCAAACCCATCTTTCTGCATAGCTCCCCTCTGCCACTTGCCCTTGCCAACCCCAGCCTCCCTCCCCGCCTCTGCTGCAGCAGCCCCCTCCCCTCATGCCCTTTGCTTTATATTTCTCTCCCTCCTTGTGTCCCTCAGCTGTCACCGCATCTCTCACTCACCTTCCTCGTTGGAGCACCTTCCCCCTCTTTTCTTCTTCAGTTTCCATCGTGTTTGGAGACTTTCCATGATTCTCCCTCCAGAATAGCTCCTAGAAAATCTAATGCTTGTTTGTGAAAATGCTACACTTAGAAATAATGGGCATTTTTACATTTTTTGCATTTCCTTATAAAGCTTTGCATAAACATCTAGCTTAGTTATTTTTACAAGTTAGAGACTGATTTCCATCAAAGAAACTACACCTCACTGGCTTTGCTAATCAGATAAAGTGTCCGTAATAAATTCTAAAAGCATAGTCACAGAGTGGAAGTCTATTTGCAACCACCAGTTGTCGTGATCATTCAACAGAATTATGTTTCTTTCCACAAGCTATTTTCTAACACTGGGAATGCACACTACATATTTGTGAGGCAGTAGCGGAGACTGGAAATGCAGCTAGAAATATTAGGCATTCTGCACAACACTCCTTCCATCTTTGTTAAACAGCAAACTTTTTTTCATTTGTACCTTAACTGGGAAGATCTTAATTGAAGAATCTGAATGCAGTGACCATTCAGGTATAAGGATGAAATTGACTGTGTATGAATTAATCTTAACAATAATTTCACAAAAAACGTCATTCAGTACTCCTAGCAACTTTAATGCTTCTAAAGGTAATGTTTTGTAAAACTTTTATAATAAATGTAGTTATGACACACATAATTTTTGAATCATTGCCTATTCTTTCCATGTTTCTGCTAATGGGTTGAGGTTGTTTTCCTCATAGAAAAATTTGTGTAACAACATTCAGTGCAAGTTTTTACTTAGCTTTATTTATCTACAGCAATCTCTAAAGTTTATTTTACAAACTCACTCTCTCATAGATTTCATTCACTCACACTCACATACAAGCTCCAAGATATGTGTGCCCAAGCAGCCTGGCCAGAATCACTTATGTACATTGCTGAGTGCAAGGGCTGCCAGCTGTCAAGTCTTTAGCACATCACTGAAGTTCTTAATCAGCAACAACGCAGTAGGTTATGAACAGACCTTTTAGGCAAGATTGCTGTTCATTGTGTGTTTTCTTCCATTTGTCTGAAAAGTAGGTTTGAATGTCTATTTTCCTGGTAGGCAAACAGGACAAGGAAGAGCATACATCATATTCTGCAACCTTGTTACCATGCCCCTCTTGTTAGACTGCAGGGTCTGCTGACAAGTACTCTCCTCTTGTGAGAGCGCAGGCTTTCTGGTCTTCACATAGAATTTTATTCTGAAATCAGTGGACCACTGGGAACAGTGTTTCTTATTATTGTTGTTATTATTATTGTTATTATTATTATTTCAGACCATTCTTTTAACCCTTGTTTTGCCATTTCTTCTAGTGCCTTCAAAAATTTTCATTTATTTCTGTTACACATCTCCACATACTGATCAAATTGCCAGCTGTCCATGTAACAAAGTACCTGACCTGGCATTTGAGAGAAAAAAGAATTGCAAATAATATGACACTGGCACAGAAATTTAAGAGAATTCATATTTGGGTCTCAGAATTATAAAGCCTTATAGTAACATTTTCTAAACCAAATTTGTCTCCTAGGCATGTTTTTTATTCCATGTCTCAACTTGTTTTGGACTTCCAGGATCAGAAATCTTGACAGCCTTACTTCAAGAGAGCAACAAAAATGGGGTAAGCTTAATGGTAGTCCAAGGAATGCTAATGGGAGCTAAGATTTACAGCTCTATTTTGAGATGAGCCATATCTAGGACTTGTAAAATATCCAGCTTCTCCTGCGTTATTGTTTTTCATCTCCTAATTTTCCAGTGTAACAAACCTGTTCTTCGGTATTTTTCCTCCACCAGAGGTCTCCTCCTCTACCTGTCTTTAATTGTGTTTCCATAATTACATAAGAAAGAGTCTGTCTGCTGGCAACATTTGTTCAACAAGTGCATACAAGCCTTGAACCACCTGTGCAGATTCTTCTTCTTACTTCAGTTGTATACAAAAAACCAGTTACACTATTTGATCTGTGCAAGTCTCATAGATTCTGCTCATTAAATACAAAAAATGGAAATATGTGGTAGGGAAACAATTCAGTAATGAATGCGAAAAGCTGACAGAGATATGCGAGACAAATGCTGCATGTGACATATTGTGAGAAAAGGCCTAAGAAGCCTTCTCTTGACCAATTGCTAACGTCCCTTTTTTCATCAGTATACTGAATTAGATTTCTCAACAATTTCTCTAAGCTACTAAACTCCCTTCTAAATAACTATTAGAAGACCAGATTCTGTTTTACAGCTCCTTTAAGAACAAATTAATCCTTATCTCTATTTTCTCCCATTCTTTCTCCTTAAAAAATATCTATCACTGTAATGAAATTTCCTATTTTCATCCAAAATTGCTGTGCTTCTTTCATACTTTCCTTTGGTTCAATTGTAAATCTTATATTACCTGCAAAGAGTTCACGGAAGTGCTCTTACTTCTTAATGATTAAAAAACAAGAAGCCTAAAAAGTTTCTCCTGTAGAGAAAGTAACTTGTGATGCACTTTTGGTGCAGCACGAGCTTATTGATAAGTAATTTCTGCGTACTTTAGAAAGTAGTCTTTCTCCCTTCTTATTTACACATATTCCAATTTATGTCACCTCTTTTGTTTACTTGGGTTTACTTTCAAGTTTTGTTGTTAATTTTCCACAGCTTTAAATAGGTGATTTAGTAGCCAAATATAAGCCTTTTGTCACAAGTTGTTAATTGATTCTTTTTCTCAACTGTAGCTTAGACATTTAAAATTTATTAATCTTACTTGTGTTGCAGCAAATGAAAATGTGCTGGAGATGCTTTAATTAACTTTTGTAACAAGATTCTGAAAGCATTAGATATGACCTCTTGGGAAAATGTAGAAACCAATTATGCAATTAACTCTTCCAAATACTCCCAAGATACAGAAGTCAAAATCTGAAAGAAAGATGCTAAAAATGCAAAAAAAAAAAAAAAAAAAAAAAAAGAATTCCCAACTTCATCTACTACTTTGGATTAACTTAGGCTCGAGAGCTTTTCTAGAAATGTGTAATTTAATCATTTGCATTCATATATTGGATATGAAAAAAGGAATATATTAACTTTAATCAATTACAAAGAGACATTGCCCTCTAGATAAAGCAGTGCCTGGCTAAAACCAGAGCTTAGGTAGGAACAGGTATTAGCCCAGGTATAGAAGACCACCATCACTCAGAATATGAGATGGTCTAACTAGCTTCAAGAAAGAAAACTTCAAAATTTTTGTTAAGGTATCTAATAAAGAGACAAAAGAAAAAAATAGGACAAGGAAATGTTGTGACCTGTTTCAATTAGTTCACTATTCTACGAAGTCAAATTAATTCCTTAGGTTCAGTGTATCTCACCTGACCACAGAATGTTTTGAGATCCATTATACAGGATGGCAGTCAAAAAGAATGTCAAATTAAGAGGTCATAAAATGAAATCAGAGATTTTTTTTTACAACAGATTAAACAATATGCAGGCAAAGGAAAGGGAGAGATCTCCAAATTCCTTTATTGCTTAATAGCTAGAACCAAATCAGTGTATTTTCTCAGAGGGACACCTACCATTACATCATCCCTGGCAAAATTTGCAGTCTGATCTGCATTTGTTTTAATTTTAAAACAGGGTGTTCTAATTCTCTCAATTTGTTTTTGGGTCTCGCTCCCATTACAATCCAGTCTCATATAGGCTTCCACAAAATTCCAGCAGTCCATGATTACCTCAACCATTCAAAATATTCAAAGTGTCTCCAAAGTTTATTCCTATTTCTTAATTCTTAGTTTTAAGTTGATATACCTCAAAACTGTTTTAAAATAATTTTATAATTATTTAGAAGTGAAATAATCTCACCTAACTTTACAGTATTATTAGCTAAATCTAGTCACTCAAAGGAAAAAAAAAACCCCCAACCAACAACCAAGAAGCTATTTTCTAAATAGTACAGAAAAACTTTCTTTGCTTTTCCCCCCCACCTTTTACTCATTGTATTTCTGGAGACGGTGATCTCTGCTCTGTTTCAGGCCTGCACGCACCTTTCCTCTGCTACATTTTCTAGTTCATTTTTCTTTCTGTTCATGAAACCACATAGTGCTCTTACATGACCCTTGAGGAAGCCTGCTTTAAGAAGCTTATATATGTAAGTATTTATTTGTTTTAAGAAGACGTTGAAAAGTGCACACTCCAGCCTTTCCACCCACTACCTGCCCCTTGACTCCCCCAGCTTTGATAGCTGAACCTTGTTCTGCTTTTCTAAGGCCCCCCTCACCTTCAGGAGATCCTGTTATGAGTTACAAGCAAACGTAACTAACTGATTTTGCAGCGGTCGTGCAGAGGGAACGCAGGTACTCCCGTGATAGGAACAGGGTAAGGAGACTTGGGGCACCGGTGAAAGAAACCGCCTTGTCTTTTCCCCTCTCCTCCCCCTCTTTCCAGGAAAGCAGAATCCCTTCAGTTCCTAGATCGAGCATATGGAGACCTCATCCCCTCCCCCAAGCAGAAATGGTTTCGAGGGAAGGACTCGGGAGCGAGAGCGCAGCGCTTTGCCAGGCTCAGAGCGGCGGGGTCACGGAGGGCGCCCGCGGCGCCGCCCTCCCCTGGCTCCACCGCCCACAGGGAGACAGCGGCTGGTGGCGCCACCGCGGCCCGGGCGGCGCGGGGG